>NW_022279525.1:0-112281 GCF_000004075.3 Cucumis sativus | reverse complement strand
AAAAAAAAACTACGTATCTCTAAAAAGAAAAGTTGGTCAATTAATTACCTGGAAGAGAACAACTTTGGTGGTTGGGACAATAATTTTGATCGATTAAGATAGGATTTTTAACATTGATCATGACGATATTTTTGAAAGATAACATGTCTAACGAAACCATTGCTAGGTGTAGGCCATGTCTTTATCCTAACACCATTATCGGATTTCGTGAACACTGCATTTATCAATGTTACATTTTCAACTCCGTTTTCGTTGGCCTCTTTTCCTAAGCTTCCGATGCTGTCCATTAATTGAAGTTAGATAATATTAGTTTACTAGCTCGAAATACATACGAAAACCACCATTTCAGGAAGTATATGTAAATGTAGTTTGTTACCTTACGCCATGGCCAGGCCCACATTTGATATCACTCATAAAACAAATTCTTTGTTCCATCACCAATAGAAATGCAATCATCTCCAGTTTTAATGGTACTTCCAGTGATGGTTACGTTAGTGGAGGATTGCACATGAATACCATCAGTATTGGGGCTTTGGTCTGGAGCCATTATCTTCACATTCTTCACCACCACATTGTTGCAGCTATTGATCACAACATGAGTTTGTTGACTATTGATTGATGTTAACCCACTAAGTATTATGTTGTTCGCCCAATTGAACGTTATTGACTGTATTTCATTTGTTAAAATAGAAAGAACACAGAACATGTTACCATATATATATTTTAAACAAGTCACAATAATTTTTCTTTTAAAAAACACCCATTTTCTAGTTGCCAACTTAATTAGGATGTATTTGAAATATAATTTTGAGATAGACTCGAAAGGATGGGTGGAACTTGAAGTAAACACATACCCTAGCTCCTGGAGGACAGTTTTTTGCAGAGTTCTTGCAAGCCCAATAGGCAGTGCCTTTTCCATCAATAGTGCCACCGACGAAAGAAACTCCATCGACTTTGATGAACAAAATCCAATACCCAGAATCTCCAAGGCACGATAGTCAAGAGGTGCAACAAGTGTTCCGTTCAACAAAAATGTAATTTTGTTCTTACATGGACCTCTAAACGTGATGGGTGTGAGCAAGAACCTTCCCTTAGGGACGTTGATGGTGGATCGTGTGGAGGAGCTACATGCAGACGTCCACGCCTTAAGAAATGATTGGGTCGAGTCCGTTTTTCCATCGGGTTTTGCACCAAATGATATCACATTGTAGTTGGCAGCAGTTGAGATTTGAATGAACAAATGGAAGAAGACGATGAAGACTAGACTTTTGGTTGGGTTGGCCATATGTATGTGTGGAGAAGATTATGATAAATTGGGAATTAAAATTGATGATGGATGGCTGTTGGGATGTGTTATATATATTTATAATGTGATGTAATGAATTTAATAATCTAAATTAAAACATTGATAAAGTGAAATTAAAGAAATTGGATACGAGCCCTAAGTAAAGAGGCGGCTTGGTGGTTTGATTCAAACGACGGAAATCGGCGAAGGTCTTGATGTACGGCTGCTAAGTTCATGCATTTTCATCATTCTTTCTTCTTTTTGTGAACAAAAATTGGTATTGATTGAATCTTTGTGTGTAATTGGTTGGTACTTAAATAATTAGTACAATATCATTCTTATCCATATATTTGTTTGATTATTTCACAATTTTATAAATACTACTCTATTATTTTAACCCTATTACAAGCTATTAACCTTCAATTAATTTTTAGTTTCATCTCAAAACCCATCTATTTTTATTATCTCATTTCATCACTCACTCTAGAAAATAAATTCTCTTTTTCTAAAAATAATTTGGCACCTGAAAAATTATGATCAAACAATTTGATCGATAAAATGTGAAAAAGATGGATATTGCTTGAAATGCACTCTTATAGTATTTTTTCTAATGTCATTGTCTTATTTATCAAGCCTTATCATACACACTCTTTCAAACAATTAGTAATGTATATCAGAAAAAGTTATTTCATAAATAATATTTTTTTTTTAAGTAATCACAAAATTATGGTAGTTAGATAAGAAAATACAGAAATCGGGTTGGAGCACACAACTTCCTTCTACAACTCCATTAATCCAATCACAAATATTTGACCAGTTTGACCTAGTTTTTAGCCACGTGGGTTGTGACTAGATTAAAGAAAGTCGTATATCGAGTATACCACCCTTAAAAGAAAAACAATTTCCTAAATTAACCCATTTTTTGAAGTTTATATGATGCTTTTATTTTTGAAGTTTGGACTCAAAAAGAAAGAATAATGATGAAACACTCCTCAAGCCATCTGCACTGCCTCATATTTAACTCCTTCTTGGTGACGAAGTATTTTAAACTCTTAGGGGCCGTTTGGGGAATGAAAAGAAAGGAAAGGAAATGACTACAGTTTGGCGGAGAGATTAAGGAAAGAGAAAATACTACCCTTAATTCCTTTTATTTCTTCTCTCTCATCATTTATTATCCATTTTTTCTATTTAATCATTTCATTTCCCAATATAATCCTTCAATTTTTTAATATAATCATTCTCATTTTTCTCCTTCTTCTCTTTCCTTGTTTATTTCTTCATCTCTTTCCTCGTTTATTTATTCTTCTCTCCAAATTAATCCTTTTATTTATTCTCTTTTCCAATCAAATTAATTACACTCTCTTATTCTTCATTCTCTTTGTGCCAAATGAATTAGTTCTCTTCTATAGTATGTTGCTTATCATTTGCATGAAGAAAAAAATTAATAAATGAAAGAACAAAAAAAAACAACATAATACATTTTTTTATTATAAGTATTGATGATATAAACTTAAAATACAAATTTCTTTTGGTATTCTATTTGCTGTACAATTTGAAGAAACACATTTTACATAAATGAAAGAAAATAATACAATTTGTTTGTATTGTGTATTGTGTGTACGAGCCCCATCAACTAGATCTTCAGCTCCTTCAACTTAGCTGAAGCCATTCTGTATGGATTTTCAGCTCCATTCGTCGAACTCTAAGCCCAACCACACGCCATCTTGTTCCACCCTCGATCCAGTCGTGCTTCACGTTCAACGGTAAGTCATCATGCAGATTATACTCGAGATGTCTTCTACCTCGAGTTCACAAGCTAATTCTCAAGATCGAGCCGCGTGTTTCTCTCCCTCTCCCAATCATGCAACCAAGTTATTCTCTGCCTTTTCCTAGCCAAGCCACAAGCTTACCTTCACTTCTTCAAGCCGTTTGCTTTTGGAGCCATGTTTTGGGTGAACCTTAGTGAGTTCTTGATTTAGGTTTAGGATACACCCACAAAGTGTTAATTATTAGTGTTAATTATTGATTATGGTTAACAAAATTATTATTTTATTTTTGTTGACATTAGGATTGGTTTAATTGAATTTTAATTTGGATTTTTTAGTTGAAGGTTAATTAGCTCAATTGGAAGAATTAAGCAATGTTGAATTGGTTCCTTAGATGCTTAGGATTGGGTTCATTGATTTCTGACTGTCAACCACGATTCTACTACTATGTATTGATAGATCTTCAAATGTAATCCCAACTTTTGAATTCCAAACTTTTCTTCAAGGTATTTAGCATTTTCTAACCCAATGGGTTTGCAGAACTGCAATTGTTGAATACTTAATGATCCTTTCAAGTTAATCAATCTATTGAGTTCACTTAACTCACCGTCTTTATTCTCTCTTAATATAAACAAATTCATTGTTTGAAGGATAGTCATTGAACTCATTCCTTTTGGCATATAACCCCAAGCATGTTTAAAATCCTTAACATCAAGATGCCTAAGATCGATCAGATTCTTAATATATCACTTGGCAATTCTCTTAGCAAATGACAACCTTGAAGGGTGTGTGTTTCCAAATGGTACAGTTTTGTAACTACCTTGAGAAGGAAAACAATACGACAATAAGAAATATTAACATATCTCAAATGTTTAATCTTACCAATACACTTGGGAACATGATAATGAAACAAAAATTTCAATGTTTGTAACTGCAAATGATTAGAGAGGTCGATTTTATCATCAGCATAATTCAGTGTTCTCAAAATATTTGCCTTTATTAATGATTGTGTAATGGTTCCAGTATTGTCTTTGGCATGAAGGTCGGAATTGTCACATGTTGAGTCCTTTTGTCAATGGACTTAGTGTCATCGTTAGGAAGCACACAATCATTTTCTCCAACGGAACATGGAAGATTATGCCTTGAAGTTGTGCATCTTGAACGTCTTGATGTCTCCCCATTTGTTTGTTTTACGTCTTGAAAAATTGACCTTCCTAGTAGTTGTTTGAAATAAAAATCACCAACATCTTCAATTGGATTCTTATTATGTGGTTGAATGAAGCCTTATGCCATCCATAGTTTTATCAAATCATCATTTTGAATCTTAATCTTTAAGGAACAAAGCACAATAGGTGAAACATTGTTTCAACCTGAATGAGATGTGGTTAAAATTGATCTTTAGTATGAATTGCATCTCATTTTTCCGTGGCATGATTGGGTGAAGTTAGTTGTCCTTGAATGACAACCAATTATTTTTTGACTTTTTAGAATACAAATAGCTCCCAATTACCCTTATTGCAAGAGGAGAACCTTTAAACTTTTGTCACAATCTCCTTACCGATTACCACCAAATTTAAATATTCAAGCACCTCTGATTCGTTGGATAATGCAATTTTTCTAAACAACTCCCAAGAGTTGTCCTTGTCTAGTTCACTCAAATGATGGAACAAAACTGTGTTAGAAGTATGTGCAACTTGATGAGTACGAGTTGTGATCAAATTTTTACTTCCCTTAGCTCCATCGATAAGAAACTCTTTAAGACTAGTCCATTATCTTGCCCAATTCATATTCCACACATCATCCATGACAAGCAAATATTTTTTTCTATCAATTTTCTCTAGAAGCATACTTTGCAACGTATCGAGTTGAAGGTTGGGCTCATGTCTCTTTTTCGTGAGAGACTATAATATTTTCAACAATTATTTTGACATCAAATTCTTTCGAAATACACACCCACATTGTTAAGTCAAAATGTTCATTTTCCTTCATATCGCCATAGATAGATTGAGCAAGGTAGTCTTTCCTAATCCTCTCATTCCAAAAATTTAAGTTCAAACCAAATCAAATCGAAGATATACTTCCATTCGTAAGAGATCAAAACAAATGGTTAAAATACAAAGGATTATAAAATTTGTTCAAAACATGAACATCAAAGAAAATTTTGTTCATACCCTATTGCAAATAAACATAAAAATATAAAAGTATTAGTGTTTTAAGTCAAAATAAAACAGACGGTAGTTCTAAACATAAAACTCAATGCAACCACCACAACTTGAAAATAAGTAAAGTGTTAAATGAAAGCATTTGAAAGGTTCATGTTTGGTGTTCATGAGTTATTCTTGTCCCTCACTGGTCAGACTCTCGTATTACCTTTGCCTGAAAAAGTTAAACATGAAAATAGTGAGTATAAAAGTATATCTAATAAGAGACCCACTATCGATCCCGTTAAGAGTAAAAACGGTTAACTCTCTATTCGAAGGTACCTTACATCATAACAGTCTTTTGATCATATAGGATGCATGTCAATTAATCTAGTGATACTGTAGAATACACGTCAATCAGTTTAGTGATCCCATAGGATGCACATAATCAGTTTAGTGATCCCGTAGGAACACATAAATAGTCGAGTGGTCTTGTAGGAACACAAGCACAATATGTGGTGATCTCATAGGACACTGTACCTACAATATCCCATAAATAAAGTTAACAGTTGCCCCTCAATGTAGATAAGTTCATTCCGATCTAAACTATCTAAGACAGTCAAATCAAGAAAGACTCCAAATTATCAACAATTTTTTAGTTCAATGCATAAGTAGTAAAAAACTAGTAAGCTAGTACATATCTCAATTCAATCATCAATGTAGCAAATCATCAATACATCCAAACTTATTCTTATGCTTATACATCCAAACATACACACATGTCTATTTCAGACATTCCACGACATATTTTAGTCGAAACATCTTAATTCTACGCGGTATATTTCAATTCTACAGGGTTTGGTAGTTGAAATCCTTTACCTTGAGATTTGCTAAAACAATTATTCTCTAGTTGACAGCCAACGTTTTCCCAATTAACTAGATACTAACACAAAGGGAAAATTTCATTAACTTTAATCAACAATATAAGGTCAACATGTAAGCTCAATCCTAACACAAAGGGAAAAAATTAGTAACTTTAATCAACAATACACATCTAAATTTTGGTTAAAACCAATTCAACCTTAGAGAAAATTCCACATATTAAATGTTCAACAACTTATCTTATTAGACTTACCTTCAAACAAAAGCAAACCACTTGAAGAAAATAACCCAACTTTAATCCAAAATTAATCTTATTAGACTAAAAATTAACAATGTAACTAAAACCCAAAAAGTGTCTCAAATATGGCTGAAAAGGAGCAAAACTCACGGCTCGGCTAGGCAAAAGGCAAAAGATAGCTTGGCTTGCACGCGACTCCGCTTGGTTGGATGGAAGCTCACACGCGGCTAGGAGAGAAGAAGGAATCGCGCGCGGCTTGAAGCGGAAAGGCCACAGGGGTTCGGTCGGAGGGGAAACGCGGAAGAAGACCGGCGGCGGCGGGGAACAGAGGAGGAGGAGCTTGGAATGGAGAGGCGGCGCAGGACATGGAGAAACTGCTGGAGGTTTTGTCTCGGGCGGAAGACGACGGGGAACGCGGCTTGCCTTCGTCTGGGTTAGCGACGGAAGACGAAACGACAGGAGGAGCAAACGGCGTGCGGCGGAACTTCGGTGGAGGGAAACTCACGGGCTGAGGTGCTAAGGTAACGTGAAGGAGAAGAAGAAATGGTTGAACGCATCTCGAAGTTATCTTTCAATAATACATAATAATAATCAATTTACTTAACTAATGGGTAAATAATTAACCTAATTAATCGTAATGAACCAACAAGGTAAACGAAGAAAGAAAATCAATATTCAACCCAATCGATATTACCTGGTGTTTTTAAAACGTCAACCATATCACTTGACGTTTAAAAAATGTTAAGAAAGCCAATAATTGTCCCACATCCACCTTTTCATAAAACTATTGACGTTTTTATTTTCTATATCACCTATTTTTTATGTTTCTTTTCCAAAAAACGTGAAGTATTTAAAACCACAAACGTTAAAGAGAGTCCCTTCTTCTAGTAGTGAATGAACACAAACGAGAGTATAGAATTCAAAGATACAAAATGAACATGTGTGTGGATATCTATTGCCTCGACCAATGAAAAGAATAGTTAATAATTCTAAAGCTTGGTCTGACTGTTTCTTCGATAAATTTAGTGGATTCACTAAGAAAGTTTCAACCACAACTTGTCTCTTTGCTCTCAACAATTTTGTTTAATTTTTCTCACATTCTTTATCATGTATGTATACAGTGAAAGAAAGTGAACTTGGTTGATTATTGAAAAATAAAATAAACTTAATTCTGTAAATTAAGTTGTATAATTTGTTAGAAATTTTAAATCTAAATTTAAAATGTATGAAAGTTAACTTTGAATGAGTTGTGTTTGGTTTTAGACACGCAAATAACAACTAAATTGAATTAAATTTCACATATGTTTCAATGTTATATTTATTTTCATTTATTTTGTATTTTGGAGAGTTAGTGAGTAGCTAGCCAATAAACAGGGCAACTTGGGTTCTTCGTTTGTTGCCTCTCCTTTCACAATTGAAGGTTTCTCTTCTTTCTTTGCTAAATGTTGTCCAAGAGTTCTTTGGATCTGAGTAGTTTGAGACTACAATTGTACGTATCAAAGTTAGTCGTTGTATTCTGCTAAGACACAATTGTTGTAATCTGCTTACAAACCCATGCAAATGGAATAATTGTCTTTAGAACAACATTTATAGAAGCGTGTCTCGACTACGATTTGAGTATATACAAAGGTTTTGAGGTTCTTTCAATTTGATTGTTTTCATATCTAAACATTATTATATAATATGACTTAAATGTGATTGTGTTTCCAATTGAGTTATAAATAGTTTTCTGGCGTATTCTGTTCATATTATATCAAAAAATACTGTGTATACAAAGATTGTTTGATTTTGGTATGTTTAATATTATGTATATAATAAGAAGAAGAATATAAAAACAATTAAAAATGTCCTGAAGAGAGTGTTTGGAGGGTTGATAGATACAAAAGTTAAATAAAGGGTTTGACTAAATGTACATTATTGACATATTTTCTTTATTCTTTCTTTCTAAGTAAGGACAAACAAATATGAAAAGAAAGCACTAACACAATTAATATGGAGTGTTAGTTAATTTGGTCAAAAGCAAGTCTCTGGCACCACAAGTCCGATACTCGATCCACCAATGTTCTTGCATGATGAAGTTGTTGTCTTGTTTTTGTACGTAAGCTTTATGTCTTCCAATTTTATATCACTGCACGGATTACTGGAACTACAATCAAATGTTACAGCTTCTGACGTTGCGGATGTTCCTTCAATACTTTTGTATGTCACATCATTAATCTTCACTCCAGAACTCTTTAATATCAAAAACAATTAAAAAACAATTATTAGAATGGCAAGAAAAAAAAATTATGTATCTCTAGAAGAAAAGTTGGTCAATTAATTACCTGGAGAGAACAACTTTGGTGGTTGGGACAATAATTTTGATCGATTAAGATAGGATTTTTAACATTGATCATGACGATATTTTGAAAGATAACATGTCTAACGAAACCATTGCTAGGTGTAGGCCATGTCTTTATCCTAACACCATTATCGGATTTCGTGAACACTGCATTTATCAATGTTACATTTTCAACTCCGTTTTCGTTGGCCTCTTTTCCTAAGCTTCCGATGCTGTCCATTAATTGAAGTTAGATAATATTAGTTTACTAGCTCGAAATACATACGAAAACCACCATTTCAGGAAGTATATGTAAATGTAGTTTGTTACCTTACGCCATGGCCAGGCCCACATTTGATATCACTCATAAACAAATTCTTTGTTCCATCACCAATAGAAATGCAATCATCTCCAGTTTTAATGGTACTTCCAGTGATGGTTACGTTAGTGGAGGATTGCACATGAATACCATCAGTATTGGGGCTTTGGTCTGGAGCCATTATCTTCACATTCTTCACCACCACATTGTTGCAGCTATTGATCACAACATGAGTTTGTTGACTATTGATTGATGTTAACCCACTAAGTATTATGTTGTTCGCCCAATTGAACGTTATTGACTGTATTTCATTTGTTAAAATAGAAAGAACACAGAACATGTTACCATATATATATTTTAAACAAGTCACAATAATTTTTCTTTTAAAAAACACCCATTTTCTAGTTGCCAACTTAATTAGGATGTATTTGAAATATAATTTTGAGATAGACTCGAAAGGATGGGTGGAACTTGAAGTAAACACATACCCTAGCTCCTGGAGGACAGTTTTTTGCAGAGTTCTTGCAAGCCCAATAGGCAGTGCCTTTTCCATCAATAGTGCCACCGACGAAAGAAACTCCATCGACTTTGATGAACAAAATCCAATACCCAGAATCTCCAAGGGCACGATAGTCAAGAGGTGCAACAAGTGTTCCGTTCAACAAAAATGTAATTTTGTTCTTACATGGACCTCTAAACGTGATGGGTGTGAGCAAGAACCTTCCCTTAGGGACGTTGATGGTGGATCGTGTGGAGGAGCTACATGCAGACGTCCACGCCTTAAGAAATGATTGGGTCGAGTCCGTTTTTCCATCGGGTTTTGCACCAAATGATATCACATTGTAGTTGGCAGCAGTTGAGATTTGAATGAACAAATGGAAGAAGACGATGAAGACTAGACTTTTGGTTGGGTTGGCCATATGTATGTGTGGAGAAGATTATGATAAATTGGGAATTAAAATTGATGATGGATGGCTGTTGGGATGTGTTATATATATTTATAATGTGATGTAATGAATTTAATAATCTAAATTAAAACATTGATAAAGTGAAATTAAAGAAATTGGATACGAGCCCTAAGTAAAGAGGCGGCTTGGTGGTTTGATTCAAACGACGGAAATCGGCGAAGGTCTTGATGTACGGCTGCTAAGTTCATGCATTTTCATCATTCTTTCTTCTTTTTGTGAACAAAAATTGGTATTGATTGAATCTTTGTGTGTAATTGGTTGGTACTTAAATAATTAGTACAATATCATTCTTATCCATATATTTGTTTGATTATTTCACAATTTTATAAATACTACTCTATTATTTTAACCCTATTACAAGCTATTAACCTTCAATTAATTTTTAGTTTCATCTCAAAACCCATCTATTTTTATTATCTCATTTCATCACTCACTCTAGAAAATAAATTCTCTTTTTCTAAAAATAATTTGGCACCTGAAAAATTATGATCAAACAATTTGATCGATAAAATGTGAAAAAGATGGATATTGCTTGAAATGCACTCTTATAGTATTTTTTCTAATGTCATTGTCTTATTTATCAAGCCTTATCATACACACTCTTTCAAACAATTAGTAATGTATATCAGAAAAAGTTATTTCATAAATAATATTTTTTTGTTAAGTAATCACAAAATTATGGTAGTTAGATAAGAAAATACAGAAATCGGGTTGGAGCACACAACTTCCTTCTACAACTCCATTAATCCAATCACAAATATTTGACCAGTTTGACCTAGTTTTTAGCCACGTGGGTTGTGACTAGATTAAAGAAAGTCGTATATCGAGTATACCACCCTTAAAAGAAAAACAATTTCCTAAATTAACCCATTTTTTGAAGTTTATATGATGCTTTTATTTTTGAAGTTTGGACTCAAAAAGAAAGAATAATGATGAAACACTCCTCAAGCCATCTGCACTGCCTCATATTTAACTCCTTCTTGGTGACGAAGTATTTTAAACTCTTAGGGGCCGTTTGGGGGAATGAAAAGAAAGGAAAGGAAATGACTACAGTTTGGCGGAGAGATTAAGGAAAGAGAAAATACTACCCTTAATTCCTTTTATTTCTTCTCTCTCATCATTTATTATCCATTTTTTCTATTTAATCATTTCATTTCCCAATATAATCCTTCAATTTTTTAATATAATCATTCTCATTTTTCTCCTTCTTCTCTTTCCTTGTTTATTTCTTCATCTCTTTCCTCGTTTATTTATTCTTCTCTCCAAATTAATCCTTTTATTTATTCTCTTTTCCAATCAAATTAATTACACTCTCTTATTCTTCATTCTCTTTGTGCCAAATGAATTAGTTCTCTTCTATAGTATGTTGCTTATCATTTGCATGAAGAAAAAAATTAATAAATGAAAGAACAAAAAAAAACAACATAATACATTTTTTTATTATAAGTATTGATGATATAAACTTAAAATACAAATTTCTTTTGGTATTCTATTTGCTGTACAATTTGAAGAAACACATTTTACATAAATGAAAGAAAATAATACAATTTGTTTGTATTGTGTATTGTGTGTACGAGCCCCATCAACTAGATCTTCAGCTCCTTCAACTTAGCTGAAGCCATTCTGTATGGATTTTCAGCTCCATTCGTCGAACTCTAAGCCCAACCACACGCCATCTTGTTCCACCCTCGATCCAGTCGTGCTTCACGTTCAACGGTAAGTCATCATGCAGATTATACTCGAGATGTCTTCTACCTCGAGTTCACAAGCTAATTCTCAAGATCGAGCCGCGTGTTTCTCTCCCTCTCCCAATCATGCAACCAAGTTATTCTCTGCCTTTTCCTAGCCAAGCCACAAGCTTACCTTCACTTCTTCAAGCCGTTTGCTTTTGGAGCCATGTTTTGGGTGAACCTTAGTGAGTTCTTGATTTAGGTTTAGGATACACCCACAAAGTGTTAATTATTAGTGTTAATTATTGATTATGGTTAACAAAATTATTATTTTATTTTTGTTGACATTAGGATTGGTTTAATTGAATTTTAATTTGGATTTTTTAGTTGAAGGTTAATTAGCTCAATTGGAAGAATTAAGCAATGTTGAATTGGTTCCTTAGATGCTTAGGATTGGGTTCATTGATTTCTGACTGTCAACCACGATTCTACTACTATGTATTGATAGATCTTCAAATGTAATCCCAACTTTTGAATTCCAAACTTTTCTTCAAGGTATTTAGCATTTTCTAACCCAATGGGTTTGCAGAACTGCAATTGTTGAATACTTAATGATCCTTTCAAGTTAATCAATCTATTGAGTTCACTTAACTCACCGTCTTTATTCTCTCTTAATATAAACAAATTCATTGTTTGAAGGATAGTCATTGAACTCATTCCTTTTGGCATATAACCCCAAGCATGTTTAAAATCCTTAACATCAAGATGCCTAAGATCGATCAGATTCTTAATATATCACTTGGCAATTCTCTTAGCAAATGACAACCTTGAAGGGTGTGTGTTTCCAAATGGTACAGTTTTGTAACTACCTTGAGAAGGAAAACAATACGACAATAAGAAATATTAACATATCTCAAATGTTTAATCTTACCAATACACTTGGGAACATGATAATGAAACAAAAATTTCAATGTTTGTAACTGCAAATGATTAGAGAGGTCGATTTTATCATCAGCATAATTCAGTGTTCTCAAAATATTTGCCTTTATTAATGATTGTGTAATGGTTCCAGTATTGTCTTTGGCATGAAGGTCGGAATTGTCACATGTTGAGTCCTTTTGTCAATGGACTTAGTGTCATCGTTAGGAAGCACACAATCATTTTCTCCAACGGAACATGGAAGATTATGCCTTGAAGTTGTGCATCTTGAACGTCTTGATGTCTCCCCATTTGTTTGTTTTACGTCTTGAAAAATTGACCTTCCTAGTAGTTGTTTGAAATAAAAATCACCAACATCTTCAATTGGATTCTTATTATGTGGTTGAATGAAGCCTTATGCCATCCATAGTTTTATCAAATCATCATTTTGAATCTTAATCTTTAAGGAACAAAGCACAATAGGTGAAACATTGTTTCAACCTGAATGAGATGTGGTTAAAATTGATCTTTAGTATGAATTGCATCTCATTTTTCCGTGGCATGATTGGGTGAAGTTAGTTGTCCTTGAATGACAACCAATTATTTTTTGACTTTTTAGAATACAAATAGCTCCCAATTACCCTTATTGCAAGAGGAGAACCTTTAAACTTTTGTCACAATCTCCTTACCGATTACCACCAAATTTAAATTTTCAAGCACCTCTGATTCGTTGGATAATGCAATTTTTCTAAACAACTTCCTAGAATTGTCCTTGTCTAGTTCACTCAAATGATGGAACAAAACTGTGTCAGAAGTATGTGCAACTTGATGAGTACGAGTTGTGATCAAAATTTTACTTCCCTTAGCTCCATCGATAAGAAACTCTTTAAGACTAGTCCACTATCTTGCCCAATTCATATTCCACACATCATCCATGACAAGCAAATATTTTTTTCTATCAATTTTCTCTAGAAGCATACTTTGCAACGTATCGAGTTGAAGGTTGGGCTCATGTCTCTTTTTCGTGAGAGACTATAATATTTTCAACAATTATTTTGACATCAAATTCTTTCGAAATACACACCCACATTGTTAAGTCAAAATGTTCATTTTCCTTCATATCGCCATAGATAGATTGAGCAAGGTAGTCTTTCCTAATCCTCTCATTCCAAAAATTTAAGTTCAAACCAAATCAAATCGAAGATATACTTCCATTCGTAAAAGATCAAAACAAATGGTCAAAATACAAAGGATTATAAAATTTGTTTAAAACATGAACATCAAAGAAAATTTTGTTCATACCCTATTGCAAATAAACATAAAAATATAAAAGTATTAGTGTTTTAAGTCAAAATAAAACAGACAATAGTTCTAAACATAAAACTCAATGCAACCACCACAACTTGAAAATAAGTAAAGTGTTAAATGAAAGCATTTGAAAGGTTCTTGTTTGGTGTTCATGAGTTATTCTTGTCCCTCACTGGTCAGACTCTCGTATTAACTTTGCCTGAAAAAGTTAAACATGAAAATAGTGAGTATAAAAATATATCTAATAAGAGACCCACTATCGATCTTGTTAAGAGTAAAAACGGTTAACTTTCTATTCGAAGGTACCTTACATCATAACAATCTTTTGATCCCATAGGATGCATGTCAATTAATCTAGTGATACTGTAGAATACACGTCAATCAGTTTAGTGATCCCATAGGATGCACATAATCAGTTTAGTGATCCCGTAGGAACACATAAATAGTCGAGTGGTCTTGTAGGAACACAAGCACAATAGGTGGTGATCTCATAGGACACTGTACGTATAATATCCCATAAATAAAGTTAACAGTTGCCCCTCAATGTAGATAAGTTCATTCCGGTCTAAACTATCTAAGACAGTCAAATCAAGAAAGACTCCAAATTATCAACAATTTTTGAGTTCAATGCATAAGTAGTAAAAAACTAGGAAGCTAGTACATATCTCAATTCAATCATGAATGTAGCAAATCATCAATACATCCAAACTTATGCTTAACTAGTTAAGATATGAAAGTTCACACACATGTCTATTTCAGACATTCCACAACATATTTTAGTCGAAACATCTTAATTCTACGCGGTATATTTCAATTCTATAGGGTTCGGTAGTTGAAATCCTTTACCTTGAGATTTGCTAAAACAATTATTCTCTAGTTGACAGCCAACGTTTTCCCAATTAACTAGATACTAACACAAAGGGAAAATTTCATTAACTTTAATCAACAATATAAGGTCAACATCTAAACTCAATCCTAACACAAAGGGAAAAAATTAGTAACTTTATCAACAATACAACGGCGGAATCAACATCTAAATTTTGGTTGAAACCAATTCAACCTTAGAGAAAATTCCACATATTAAATGTTCAAACAACTTATCTTATTAGACTTACCTTCAAACAAAAGCAAACCACTTGAAGAAAATAACCCAACTTTAATCCAAAATTAATCTTATTAGACTAAAAATTAACAATGTAACTAAAACCCAAAAAGTGTCTCAAATATGGCTGAAAAGGAGCAAAACTCACGGCTCGGCTAGGCAAAAGGCAAAAGATAGCTTGGCTTGCACGCGACTCCGCTTGGTTGGATGGAAGCTCACACGCGGCTAGGAGAGAAGAAGGAATCGCGCGCGGCTTGAAGCGGAAAGGCCACAGGGGTTCGGTCGGAGGGGAAACGCGGAAGAAGACCGGCGGCGGCGGGGAACAGAGGAGGAGGAGCTTGGAATGGAGAGGCGGCGCAGGACATGGAGAAACTGCTGGAGGTTTTGTCTCGGGCGGAAGACGACGGGGAACGCGGCTTGCCTTCGTCTGGGTTAGCGACGGAAGACGAAACGACAGGAGGAGCAAACGGCGTGCGGCGGAACTTCGGTGGAGGGAAACTCACGGGCTGAGGTGCTAAGGTAACGTGAAGGAGAAGAAGAAATGGTTGAACGCATCTCGAAGATATCTTTCAATAATACATAATAATAATCAATTTACTTAACTAATGGGTAAATAATTTAGCTAATTAATCAATCATAACAGGAATGAACCAACAAGGTAAACGAAGAAAGAAAATCAATATTCAACCCAATCGATGTTACCTGGTGTTTTTAAAATGTCAACCATATCACTTGAAGTTTAAAAAATGTCAAGAAAGCCAATAATTGTCCCACATCCACCTTTTCATAAAACTATTGACGTTTTTATTTTTTATATCACCTATTTTCTATGTTTCTTTTCCAAAAAACGTGAAGTATTTAAAACCACAAACGTTAAGAGAGTCCCTTTTTCTAGTAGTGAATGAACACAAACGAGAGTATAGAATTCAAAGATACAAAATGAACATGTGTGTGGATATCTATTGTCTCGACCAATGAAAAGAATAGTTAATAATTCTAAAGCTTGGTCTGACTGTTCCTTCGATAAATTTAGTGGATTCACTAAGAAAGTTTCAACCACAACTTGTCTCTTTGCTCTCAACAATTTTGTTTAATTTTTCTCACATTCTTTATCATGTATGTATATAATGAAAGAAAGTGAACTTGGTTGATTATTGAAAAATAAAATAAATTTAATTCTGTAAATTAAGTTGTATAATTTGTTAGAATTTTTAAATCTAAATTTAAAATGTATGAAAGTTAACTTTGAATGAGTTGTGTTTGATTTTAGACACGCAAATAACAACTAAATTGAATTAAATTTCACATATGTTTTAATTTTATATTTATTTTCATTTATTTTGTATTTTGGAGAGTTAGTGAGTTGGGTTCTTCATTTGTTGCCTCTCCTTTCACAATTGAAGGTTTCTCTTCTTTCTTTGCTAAATGTTGTCCAAGAGTTCTTTCGATCTGAGTAGTTTGAGACTACAATTGTACATATCAAAGTTAGTCGTTGTATTCTGCTAAGACACAATTGTTGTAATCTGCTTACAAACCCATGCAAATGGAATAATTGTCTTTAGAACAACATTTATAGAAGCGTGACTCGACTACGATTTGAGTATATACAAAGGTTTTGAGGTTCTTTCAATTTGATTGTTTTCATATCTAAACATTATTATATAATATGACTTAAATGTGATTGTGTTTCCAATTGAGTTATAAATAGTTTTCTAGCGTATTCCGTTCATATTATATCAATATTGTGTACACAAAGATTCTTTGATTTTGGTATGTTTAATATTATGTCTATAATAATAAGAAGAAGAATATAAAAACAATTAAAAATGTCCTCAAGAGAGTGTTTGGAGTGTTGATAGATACAAAAGTTAAATAAAGGGTTTGACTAAATGTACATTATGACATATTTTCTTTATTCTTTCTTTCTAAGTAAGACAAACAAATATGAAAAGAAAGCACTAACACAATTAATATGGAGTGTTAGTTAATTCGGTCAAAAGCAAGTCTCTGGCACCACAAGTCCGATACTCGATCCACCAATGTTCTTGCATGATGAAGTTGTTGTCTTGTTTTTGTACGTAAGCTTTATGTCTTCCAATTTTATATCACTGCACGGACTACTGGAACTACAATCAAATGTTACAGCTTCTGACGTTGCGGATGTTCCTTCAATACTTTTGTATGTCACATCATTAATCTTTACTCCAGAACTCTTTAATATCAAAAACAATTAAAAAACAATTATTAGAATGGCAAGAAAAAAAAATTATGTATCTCTAGAAGAAAAGTTGGTCAATTAATTACCTGGAGAGAACAACTTTGGTGGTTGGGACAATAATTTTGATCGATTAAGATAGGATTTTTAACATTGATCATGACGATATTTTGAAAGATAACATGTCTAACGAAACCATTGCTAGGTGTAGGCCATGTCTTTATCCTAACACCATTATCGGATTTCGTGAACACTGCATTTATCAATGTTACATTTTCAACTCCGTTTTCGTTGGCCTCTTTTCCTAAGCTTCCGATGCTGTCCATTAATTGAAGTTAGATAATATTAGTTTACTAGCTCGAAATACATACGAAAACCACCATTTCAGGAAGTATATGTAAATGTAGTTTTGTTACCTTACGCCATGGCCAGGCCCACATTTGATATCACTCATAAACAAATTCTTTGTTCCATCACCAATAGAAATGCAATCATCTCCAGTTTTAATGGTACTTCCAGTGATGGTTACGTTAGTGGAGGATTGCACATGAATACCATCAGTATTGGGGCTTTGGTCTGGAGCCATTATCTTCACATTCTTCACCACCACATTGTTGCAGCTATTGATCACAACATGAGTTTGTTGACTATTGATTGATGTTAACCCACTAAGTATTATGTTGTTCGCCCAATTGAACGTTATTGACTGTATTTCATTTGTTAAAATAGAAAGAACACAGAACATGTTACCATATATATATTTTAAACAAGTCACAATAATTTTTCTTTTAAAAAACACCCATTTTCTAGTTGCCAACTTAATTAGGATGTATTTGAAATATAATTTTGAGATAGACTCGAAAGGATGGGTGGAACTTGAAGTAAACACATACCCTAGCTCCTGGAGGACAGTTTTTTGCAGAGTTCTTGCAAGCCCAATAGGCAGTGCCTTTTCCATCAATAGTGCCACCGACGAAAGAAACTCCATCGACTTTGATGAACAAAATCCAATACCCAGAATCTCCAAGGGCACGATAGTCAAGAGGTGCAACAAGTGTTCCGTTCAACAAAAATGTAATTTTGTTCTTACATGGACCTCTAAACGTGATGGGTGTGAGCAAGAACCTTCCCTTAGGGACGTTGATGGTGGATCGTGTGGAGGAGCTACATGCAGACGTCCACGCCTTAAGAAATGATTGGGTCGAGTCCGTTTTCCATCGGGTTTTGCACCAAATGATATCACATTGTAGTTGGCAGCAGTTGAGATTTGAATGAACAAATGGAAGAAGACGATGAAGACTAGACTTTTGGTTGGGTTGGCCATATGTATGTGTGGAGAAGATTATGATAAATTGGGAATTAAAATTGATGATGGATGGCTGTTGGGATGTGTTATATATATTTATAATGTGATGTAATGAATTTAATAATCTAAATTAAAACATTGATAAAGTGAAATTAAAGAAATTGGATACGAGCCCTAAGTAAAGAGGCGGCTTGGTGGTTTGATTCAAACGACGGAAATCGGCGAAGGTCTTGATGTACGGCTGCTAAGTTCATGCATTTTCATCATTCTTTCTTCTTTTTGTGAACAAAAATTGGTATTGATTGAATCTTTGTGTGTAATTGGTTGGTACTTAAATAATTAGTACAATATCATTCTTATCCATATATTTGTTTGATTATTTCACAATTTTATAAATACTACTCTATTATTTTAACCCTATTACAAGCTATTAACCTTCAATTAATTTTTAGTTTCATCTCAAAACCCATCTATTTTTATTATCTCATTTCATCACTCACTCTAGAAAATAAATTCTCTTTTTCTAAAAATAATTTGGCACCTGAAAAATTATGATCAAACAATTTGATCGATAAAATGTGAAAAAGATGGATATTGCTTGAAATGCACTCTTATAGTATTTTTCTAATGTCATTGTCTTATTTATCAAGCCTTATCATACACACTCTTTCAAACAATTAGTAATGTATATCAGAAAAAGTTATTTCATAAATAATATATATATATTTTTTAAGTAATCACAAGATTATGGTAGTTAGATAACATTTGACCAGTTTGATTCAATTTTCAGCCACGTGGGCTTTGACTAGATTAAAGAAAATTTTGTACGAGTATACTACTCTTAAAACAAAAATAATTTCCTAAATTAACCTGTTTTTTAAAGTCTGTATGATACTTTTATTTTTGAAATATACCAAGCTTTTATGGGGTAATTCATAAGTGTCAAAATGGTATATTTTGAAGTATCTTCATCATCTAGTTATGTCGAACACCAAGAATTAACTTTCATGCTCTGCTCATTGTTCTTAGATTAAACCTCTGGGATCTCCATCCCTTAGTTTGCTTCTACTGCCTACAGAAATACTTTTGAAATTGAGGTACGGCAAGCTTAAGGTTCAAAATTCCTTTGTGTTGTTCTCATGTACACATTTTCCTTTTTAAAACTGGCCTTTTGTTTCAAGATTTTCAACTTGTTGATTCAGAAACTCTCTCTTGTTTTTACTTTTGACTTACTTTGAGTTTGTTCCTTTGACAAGTTCAACTTTTATCATTGCTTATTTACTTTCATCGCATAGACATTGGAGCAATTAATGTTTATCATTTCTAATTACTCACTTTCATTTTGACATACCAACTATGAGGTGTAGAAGGCACCCAACATTGGGTAAGTGTTGTTCATGTCTTTAACCTTATCTAAGGCTTTTCGAAGACATTGGAGTTTTGTTTTTTTTTTTTTTTCTTAAATGAGTTTAATTTTTTTAAAATAAGCTTGTTTGGAAACCTATTTAACATTTTTAATGCATTATACTTCGAACATGATGAAGTTGCATGTGGCTTTAGACTCGACCATGGTACTCTTGGTCAATCTATGGTTGTCCCAAGTGTCTACATTCATTAACCCTTCTTTTTTAGATTCTTTTGATTCTTCCACATTCTTTTGGTAGACAACTAAAAATCTCAAGACCCCAACTCGTAGGTTTCACTTTCTTCCACTTGCATGGTGTTCTCCGTAATAACACATTTATCGTTCAAATCAAAAACTAATTATGCTTGAATGACATTAAGTTTTGCTCGATTGAGGCATTCACTTGCTCTATAGTGACTCTTGAATATGTAACAGAATAAGGGACAATTCTAATTGTTCTGCTGGTTTGGCCCTCTACATGTATTTCCAACCCTTTGATGGAATTGCCTATTGTCTCCATCAATATTCTTTTCTCTCCACTTATCTTTGAGAGGACTTGAGGTGAGTTCTTATCCTTCCTATTTGGTGCACTCTCTCGTCATTAACTAACGAAAACATAAATATGTAGGTTTTTCTTTAGAATAATAATAAAAAAAACCTATCTATAATTCATGACAAAAAAAAGCACTAAATAACAAACTCATTAAACCTGATGTTATGAAGTTAACAATGTCCATTTTGTCATTTTTGACAATTTCTTTATATAAAAACTAATTAAAAAAAAGATTAAGTACATTAAATTGTTTATATATATATATATATATTAGTTTAATAAAATTGTTATAATTTTATAAATCACATATACAATATTCATATAATTAATTTGATATATAAAATAAATGAATAAAGAAATGTACTAAAAGAGGAGAGAATGGACATGATAAAAAAAATTATCATTTTGAATGAATTCATAGGTATAAAAGTATTTAAACTTTAGGACAAAAACCGACTAAGTGCAAAATTCAACTACATACAATTTTGCTATTCCCTAATGAACTATTCTAGACATTAATTCCTAGTTCTTTAAATCTCATATATCTAATATAATAATCATGAAGCAATATAACGATTCAATCAAACCGTAAAATAATTACGAAGAATAGAGTAGTTCTTCATCTTCGTTTGGATCATGATGTACATGCTTATGAAGTTTAATAATGTCATAAATTTTATGAAGTAAAGCATATATTTCACCACTCTTCAAATGTGATCTATCTTCTACAATGAACTCATGAATCCCATCTCCCACTTCAATATAACTATATCCTGCTCTCTTTGTAATATGTCCTCCTTTCATCATCTTCCTTAATCTTGCAACTCCAGACCAATCACCTGCCAACGCGTAAATGTTAGAAAGAATGACATAATTTCCAGGGTTCCATGGCTCAAGCTTGAAGAGGGACTCAGCTGCTACTTCACCCAATTCAACATTTCCATGGAAGCTACAAGCTCCCAAAAGCGTTCCCCATATAACAGAGTCAGGAGCCATTGGCATGTTTTGAATGAGATTGTAAGCTTCCTGCAGCTCTCCAGCTCTCCCTAATAAATCTACCAAGCAGCCATAGTGCTCTAATTTGGGAGCAACTTGAAACTTACTCTCCATTGATTCAAAGAGTTGTCGGCCTTCTGCAACCATGCCTCCGTGTGTGCAAGCCAAGAGAAGCCCTACAAATGTCACGTCGTCCGGTCTCATTTTCCGTATCTGTTGTGAGAAAGATATAACACCACCGTCAGTATAAATGCAAAAGATGTAACAAGACTATTAATATAAATGCTTAAACATACAATAACACAACAACTTCAACCTTGTAGATTTAGCTATAGTTTAAGGTGAAGGAAAATTTAATGTTGTATCGTCTTTAACATTTCCCTCTCCTTTGTAGGCTTGAAATATGTAGAAGACTCAACAAATGGAAATCATTTTAATTGAAGAGAAAATAATACTGCAGCCAGTGTTTTCGAGGTGCAACCGAGGGCTCGCCTTAGGTGAGAGGCACTTGCTCCTCTTAAAACAGCTAGGCGACCAACTTCAAACGGGCACTCGTCATTGCGAAAACGGAGAAATGAAAAATTATCTCCAAAATTTTTGCTTGAAAGAATTGGACCAGTGGCATAAAAACTGGAATTACCTCCATCGGCCTCTATTCATCCGGTGTCTCATGTCTCACAGTTGAGGGAGTGTTAGTGAGCATTCTGAGGTGCAGCAACTAGTCACTTGTCGAAAAATTATGAATGAGTAGCCAAGCTAGAGGAAGTTTATGGATATCAAAGGCACCCTACAACGGGAGTGTGGGAGGTCTTGATTTGTTGGCAAGTGCTACCTCCTTATAAAGCTGCCTAGGAGATTTGTTATGATTTTCAACAGCAATTTCCAGATTTCACCTTAAGGAGAATGTGATTTTAGAGAAGGCGTAATGTTAGGGCACCTATTATATGGTAATACAGTAGGAGAGGGAACAAAGGAAGTGCATGTGTAATGGGCACTATAGCTGCTAAGGCCGGGTCCCACAGTTAGTTAGGGAAAGGAGAAGGTTTAAATGGTGAGGGAGTCTGAGAGTGAGGGTATGAAAATTGTGTGAGGGATTTGTTTATTCCTTGAGAGATAGAAAAGGCCTGGGAAGGGTAGGGTTTACTTTCCGTTCTTTGTTAGTTGTCTTTGTTCTTGTTCAAGACTGGGTGCTCTACCATTTCCTTGTAATTCCTTTTGTTGTTTCCATTGAACAAGAATCATCCAAAGTAGGTGTTCTATTATCACTAACCTATACCAGCTACCAAACATACAAAACATGTGAACATAAACAAAAGATTAACTATGTACTCACTTATACTTCTGAAGTTCATTAGTGATTTAGAAACTAAAATTCAGAACAAAAACAAATGAAGAAGGATATAGAAAACTCACCAACATTTGATCATAAAGCTGAAGAGCATCAATACATCTTCCATGCACAGCCAATCCCATTATCATGGTATTCCACGAGCACAAATTTCTTTTGCTTCCAATCTCATCAAAAACTTGCTGCGCTTCCTCGATGTTCCCACACCTAGCATGCAATTCCAGCACCGCATTGCTCACATATGCGTTTTTGAAAAATCCATTATTTCTTGCATATGCTTCAATCCTCTTCCCAATATCCAATGCCCCAAGCTGAGAACAGGCAGGAAGAACACTTGCTATGGACACCTCATTTGGCTTAGTGCCTTTCTCATTTTCCAATCCTATAAACATCTCCAAGGCCTTCGCATACTTCCCATTTTGTGCATACCCAGATATCAAAGCTGTCCAGGAAATCACATTTCTCACCGGCATTTTGTTGAACAATTCTAACGCAGCCTCCATATGCCGGACCTTGCATAACCCGCAATCAACGAATTCCAGGTGGTATATCTCGACACATTTCATCAAACAGTTGGCGTGCAGACCTCAACATTCCCAATTTCGCATACATGTCCAACAATGCCCATTAGCAAACATATCAGAAGCAAATCCTGACTTACAAATGAGAAAAGCATCTGACCTGGGTAAACATTAAAAAGGGAAGCACACGCGAAAGAGAAAGGTGAATGAATACTGATTCGAGAGCAACCTTGGGAACACATCTGACAGTAAAGCAACCAGCATCGGTGGGGGTGACCAATTGAAGAAAATGTTTGAATGAACTTGTTGTAGAGATAAACAGATGGCTTAGGAATTTGGTCAAACAGGGTGCAAGCATACGGAAGATCTGGTAACTGCAGAAGCTTTTCAATGAGGAACTTTGTGTGATCTAGGCCGTTTCTGAGGCTATAAGCATGAATTTGCTTCAATTGGTTCATAACAATTCTGCACCGTAAAGCATTTCAATGATCATGTTAGGGCAATTGGTTCATAACAACTCAACCTATGTTTATTTAGTAATAAACAAATAATAAAGCCAATAAGCCCTCCAATTACAGGACTTCAAATTGAGAGACAACTTTGAGCAAATGACAAGTGGGGTAAATAAGCCTATTTTATTTAGTAAATATCTCGCATGAGTACTAACCTCCATCAAGTCCATTCCATTACTGAAGGACTTTAAGTTTCTGGTGCCATTAGAAAAAGTTAACACTGAGGCAACGCAAACATATGTTCTCTCTGGTCTTCTCGTATCTTTTGCTGGAAAAATGGTGTTATTGTGAATCAGCTGAGCCAAAGGTTCAACTACGAGTATTAAGAACAAACCTCCTACCGTGGCCTATAAGCTTAGGTGACTACAAATCTCTACCACCTAGTCAAGGTTAACCTATAAGCCACTTCCATCTGGAAGGAATAGTGCGAGCCCTCCCTAGCAGCTACTTACTTCAGAAAAACAATTGTCTTGAAAAGTTTACTACATAAGTGAAAAGGTATTGCCAAAAAGAATTTCATAAAACCTCACTAAGTCTTTAAGACTTATTCTTTAAAATTTATCTTCCAGGACTTAGGCGTTAGACCAAGAAGAGAGGAAAGTTTGGGCTTACAAGGCGAAGAATTGTCAGACGTTTAATTATAAGCTTAAGTGTATTGTTTGTATTTTGGTTAAGTATTGTATCCATATATTCATGTACTAAACACCTTGTTGGAAATAAAAATTAAAGTTTGTTTTATCTTTTCCTCGTTAAGTTTTATCACCTAAAGTTTTTTATCAAGTTAAGTGTTTTGGCGATTAAGCTAAGGAAGTTAAGACGAGTGTCTTTGACGTTTAACCGCATCAAGGATGCTCAAGTCGCACTGCATCTCGCGAGACAAGCAAGCTGGTCTGCGAGACGGGGGTGTGATACATATTCTTATCGAAAAAAGGTGGCGACGATAGGGATGACTAGAGCATAGCGTGAGCGACGAAAGGCGATTGTGAGCGACGAGCGCACTTTGTTTGAGGATGAACGATGAGCAGTGGTGGTGGCAGTCTCTTTGTATTCGTCTCTCTCCCTTTCTCTTTCAGATTTGTAAACTACAAATCTGGAAGAGGATTTTTATAGGAGATCTCTCGACACACCATGATAATTAGTGTCGAGAAATAGGGCTTGTTGCCATTAGCAATATGTCGAGAATGCCCACATAACTCCCAACGTGTACATGCATGTACACGTTGAGAGTTGTATGGGCATTCTCGTCATATTTGCTAACGACGTCAAAAATGTTGCCCTATTTCTCGATGCATTACACTTGATGTTTGAGAATAGTTGATCTTCTGACGTTCATGTTACGACATCGAAAGAGACTATCTTCTGACACTTCATCTCCCGACATGCTAAAGAAGCGTTGGGATATAATGATTTTCTTATAGATATCTTAAAGGACAACTCAAGATATTGATGATAAGAGATTCAAATAAGACTTAGTTAATTGAATAGGTTCAATTACATTTTCAGAGGGAGTCTGACCATTTTCATTAGATTTAAATCACAATTAAGGAGGAGTCTCATTATTTTTAGTTAATAGGAAAAACTGAAAAGAGTACTAAATATAAGGGGAGTTTCTTCTACATTGTTGAAGTGTGTTCATTGTTACTCATTTGAATCTTAATAAAATCTCTTTTAAGCTGCTAAAGCTCTTCTGAAGTAGGTGGGTTCTCACCAAACTAGGTTATCAAATTACAGTGTTCTTTTGTTTTTATGTTTCTTTAGCTATCTCTTCAGCCGTTAACTAAAGTAACAACTAAAATAAACTATTTCTCTTTCAGACATTGTTAATGATACTCATAGTAAGGCGATTTCACGATTTTTGAGTTATGAAGTTTTTTCTAAATATAAATTTCATGTTGTCCATGTGATGTCACAAATTTCATGAAAAGAAATATGAGGTTAATGTCAAATATGATAAAGCTTGGAGATTATAGTGGTTCCACCGCTTAGCCTACGTCCAGTCTCAAAACAGTTATAGAAAGATTTCATTCATGGAGTTTTTCAAAGAAACAACAAGATGAAGCTCCTTTTACACTGATCATTTTCTACTCTTCTTTTAATTTCTCCTATTTTATCTACTAGATTACATCCATAAAAAAAACTACTTCTTTCAAAATTATTAAAGAAGTTATTTTGTTTTAACAGAATTTGTGAATTCAAACGTAAAATCAAAAGTTTTCTCAACGAATAACTAATAGACTTTCCTCACCTCTCATGCCAATGTGAAATCTAACGTAAGCTTTTTCAATGCTATAATGCATTTGCTCCAATTCTAATGAGGGCACGTCTTCCCAAACACCAATGCCTAAAGAGACATCCTAATATACACGGTTCTATAACCCCA
This sequence comes from Cucumis sativus, assembly GCF_000004075.3. Taxonomy (NCBI): domain Eukaryota; kingdom Viridiplantae; phylum Streptophyta; class Magnoliopsida; order Cucurbitales; family Cucurbitaceae; genus Cucumis; species Cucumis sativus. The sequence goes on along the minus strand of NW_022279525.1, from coordinate 86,128 downwards.
TAGAGTTTCATTCAAATGGTCAACCTAAGCTGTATGCAAGATGCGTTCACCAACTTTTGCAGAATCTCTCCACTTTACGATTAGACACTTCAACTTGTCTATTAGTTTATAGATTGTAGGTTATCAAGGTGAACCCTCTGACGACCATCATCTTGTTATATGTTATTTACGAGGTAGAATCCAGACAATAGTATTGTTTCATCTTGTTATAGCTACAATGAGGTGGGTAACCTACATATATCATATTTGCAGAACTCTCTTCTCACAAATCTGTCCCAGTGATAGCATACATAGGTGACGTGTCGACATCTAATCTCTTGTGTATTGTGTTGAAGAGGTGCATTTTCAAGATGTGACTAGTGATTTGTTACTTAGTTCTTGGTACGCTTGTGGTTTATAATCTCCAGATAAAACCCTTGGAACAAAAGCTCTATCTGGTCAACTATAGCTTGACATCCTTCTTCACCATCAATTACCTGGCTATCATCAGTAGATGATTAGTATGCACCATTTTTTGAATCAACAATCTAGCTTGAAAATCATTTCAAAGAAAATATTACTATAAGCAACTCATTTTCAATAGTTATGTAATTCTCTTGAGCCTTGTTAAATGTTTTGCTCGCATAGTATATTGGATAAATCACCTTATTATTCTTTTGAACCAATATTGCATCCATCGTAATGTCATTTGCATTCCATATCATTTCAAACGATTGGGACCAATCAGAAGAGACTAAAGTGGGCTCAGAGATCAACGTCTTCTTGTATACAGAAAATGCACGGGTACATTCACCCTTCATCAAAATCAAATGGTTGAGTCTTAACAAATTACTCAGAGGTATAGTTACCTGGGAGAATCCTTTGATGAATATTATACAAAATCTCATATGTTCCAAAAAGGTTAGTATGATTTTCAAATCAGGAGGTGATGGTAACTTTTCCACCACATTAACTTTTGCATAATCCACTTCAAACTCTTTTCAAGATATCTTGTGTTCAAGCACAATTTCTTAGTCACCATAAATGACACTTTTTTTTCAAATTCATTACTAGATTTATCTCTTCGGATCAGTCTAACACAACTTTCAAATTATTCAAACAATCTTCATAAGAGTTTCAAAAAACTGAGAAATCATCCATAAAAATCTACTAATCACTTCAGGAAGTGAGAATATAGCCATCACACATTGCTGAAATGTGTCCGATTGCATGGCAAAGCCCAAAAAGCATATGACGAAAGGAAAAAACCTATATGGACAAGTAAATGTTGTCTTCTCCTGGTCCTTTAATGTGATCATTATCTGGTTATCTGGTTATATCTAGAATAACCATCCAAAAAAAAATATTCATATCCAACAACTATTTAGCATTTAATCAACAAAAAGCAAAGGGAATTGGATCTTTTTGGTGATCACATTGAGCTTAAGGTAAGCAATGCAGATTCTTCACTTAGTCATTGTACACATCTAAATTAACTCATTGTTGCTATTAGTGGCCATTGTCATACCCCCTTTCTTGGGTATGCATTGGTCTGGACCTACCCATTCAATATCAGAGATTAGATAAGTCACATTTGGGTTGAACCACTTAATGATTTCTTTTTTCACAACTTCTTTCATGCGAGCTTTCTCATCCTTTAGAATTGAAAAACTCCATTTGCCCTTCTTCTGATATGATTTTATGCATGTAATAGAATGAGCTAATACCTTGTATGTCAGTTAAGATCAAGTTTTGAATAGAAATGGACAAAATTCTAGAATTTTCATAAGTATAAAAAAGAATTAAGCTCCTTAATCTTGTACTTACAGGCAAAAATCATGTAAATCCCAAATCCATAACAAATTGACACTAATCTTAAAAATTATTGTGGGATTTGTGGTAAAATATAAAATTAACAGCAAGTTAACCTTCAAGCTTAATCTTGCACACTTGACGGAAAAATCCAATAATGGTTGATTTTCCCACTACCAACTTGGTCATCTCATCAAAATTTTGACCTTAAATTTAACATTTTGTATTAAATTAAATGTAATTCAAATAATCAATTTTAATTTAATTAGTTAGTTAATTTTTTTTATTTTAATATCCAATAATAAAAACCTCTAATTTCAATCCATCCAATTGACCAAGTTCCAATCTTTATTCAAAATATTAGTGTTTTTTTATTTAAATTTCATTTCCCTCTAAATCAAAACGTTAAGTATGTCGAATATATTTAACAATTTACTCTAAAAATAATTCAAACAAATCAAATTCATAGGTTAATTCTGATATGATCTACTAGGGAGACTTAATGGATCTATAAATTACGAGCTCTAAGGATTCGAGATTAACAAGTTAAACTCTTTAACCTAGCTAACTAATATTTGTTAATTATTAGAGTTGTCCACTAGAACCCATAGATGCACTCTCCTCATGGTATAAAATATTTTTTAACCCTGAAATTTCTCTTTGTTCCTTAAGTTCCATTAATCGTGTAACGAACAATTGGTTTATGGTCTGACACTAAACTGAGTCTCTCTCAAGCAAATGAGAAGGTAGGTTTCATGTTCAAGACTTGGAGTTACCACTAAGGAATAACCTATCTACTTAATCTAGAAGCGTGTAGGAGTAAATTCCATCTTGCATCCAATTCTATGTCCTTAACTATCTACTTGATCTTACCCTTGAAATGGGAGGCTTATTGAACTCGCTATTGAGTTACTCTCACTATGAAAATCTAAGGATAATCCGAATAGAAACAAAAGTTCATAGTTAGGTTAGGATTAAGATCGGGTTACTAGGTCATCGAATTTGAAATAATTAGTTTTAAAGAGTAAACGATGCTATAAAGTAAAAGTGAATTTCATGGTTTGGTCTTATACAAATTCTTTGCATAGGACACCCGCACTCATTCGTCAATACATGAACAATCTAGAATCACATTGTTTATATCAAATACAAAGTAAGTCGTATTCATAGTGTCCTTAGAATAAGACGTCCAACATTATCCATATACTATAGATTTTTTTTAGTTATTAACTTGAACGTGGTCCACTTTTTTTGTAGCTATATAAAGTTCGAGTGCACATATTTTAGCCACATGATTTTAATTTGTTGGATTCGGGATTATAATAATTATATTGAACAATACCTCAATAAAACTTTTATTGAATAATATATAGAACACGTTTATGATTTACAAACCACGAGTTTTAGGAGATAAGATCCAACATTTCAACACCCTCTCCTCATTGTTTTCTAGTAACAATTGGCTATTGAAAGTTGAACGTGGTTGTGACTTGCCTAAGAGAGTTGGAGGCAAACTTGACTGGATTAATTGTGATCATGACACTTCAGCCCGATGGGAGACTTGACAGCGATCAAGTTACAGGTGTTAGAGAACAATAGGCTTTTAAAGTAGAATCTTAAGCATTGGAGGTTACAGAAAGGAGACACACTTTGCTAAATTTGAAGTCCTCACTGAAGACAATCTTTTTGTCAGGAAAGTTGTTTATATTGTACAATTTTGCCACATTCCTTGATAGAAATAACAAGTTTGTCCAATGTAATTACAAATTTTGCATCCTTTCACCACTGTTCTGGTTTTTCCAAATAGTATTTACTCTCTCTTTCTTGATGAGGAGCCCAAGGAGCAATTGGTTGTGCCACTTGATGTGCTTTGCTTTCTTGCCTAATAAAAAGAACAGTGGGTCATGCTTGTGCATAAATTCTTTTTTAGCATAGTGTGGTGCTTTTGGACACTCAACATACATATCTTGTTATTTTGATGGTCAATTAATCTTGTTTTTTAATTGATACCCTCGATGACTTAATAAACTTAGATTTTGTTAGTGTCAATGAGTGTCTAGCTCAACTCCTTACTCCAAATGAAGTTTTTATTGGGAATCAACTCCAAGTTAGGTTGAAGCTACCTTTTTCAATAGTCAAATCAACTATTTCCTATCCAAATGTGATAGTAGGTTGCTTTGAAAATTTTAAAGAGTGACTAATTCTTATGAAAGTCATTTTCTCGTGGTCTTTACTTCCAAATTCCTAGTGCTTACTCATAACAACTCATAATTAACAAATAGATCCTAGTTATGTACTTTTTTAATATATTTTTCTTACCATTTTTTGAATATTTATATCAAACTCATTTTAGTCATCATGCATGGATGCATTCACAACCATTGATTTTTAATTACATAAGAGTTGATTGTCGTGGTTAGAAATGTGATTTTTCTTTATTCTTCACAGTAGTGTGAGACTTTTATCTTGAGGAGTGTTGTTGATTATTCGGCTTCAAAACTTTTTTCTTTTTCATTTAGTGACGTACTCCACTCTTTCTTTGCTTATTAGTGTTCTTGTGTTCTCTTAGTATATCTTCGGTTTTGTGTCTTTTACTTTTACCTTGACCGAGGTTGAATTAAATTTTTTTTATTGAAATTAAATGTCTTGAAAGGTAATAATAATAATAATCAATAATTGATTATCACTATTATTACTACTTTTACTATTTCCTTTTTATTCTTTCTATAAATTGCTTAAAACGGTTTATTCCAACAAACAGTTCGCGTGGCCTAATGGATAAGGCGCTCGCCTCCGGAGCGGGAGATTGTGGGTTCGAGTCCCATGGCGAACGGAAGTTTTGACTCATGGGCCATTCAAGTGCATTAGTAATCATCCAGTTTTTTTTGTTTGAAATTCTCCTAACTTAATTGTTGTATTAGAGAAAGAATACCATTAAAATTAGTTTGATGAAATTTTTCTCACCAATTTATCCACTTTTCCATTCATGTTTAAACAAATGTCTAATCATAGTAATTACAATTGAATTTCACTCCATAGACTGACCACAGAAGATGAAGAAGTGCTTTACACATGGTGGTAAGGATACCACCAATTCTCTAGGTTTTGGTCCAATAAGACCTTTGTGATCCATACAAACCTTCTTTTCTCGATGATGATGATGAAGGTTCTTATATAGGCATCTTTTGACGAGAAACCTATCATTCTAGTCATGTCAGTGTTAAAAGTTGTCTTTTTTGTCAAGTCACATCACTCCAATTACCGTTGTTGTCTTTTAACAAACCTCTTCCTACGTGATGATTTGGTCTTCTCGCCTTGCCTCTGTGCGAGTTCCTCTGTGAATTGCTAGCTTATTCTTTTGTCAATAATCTTGCATTTAGACACTAAAAATGGAGTAAAGCAGACATAAAGTTTATGTAAAATATGGTTCTAAATAATTATGTATTTACAACATAAACTACACGTTTTGGCACTTTTACTATGCGTTTTAGTCTCATTACTCTATCTAAAATGTCATAATAACTTGTATATGTACAAGTTATCACACCTCCAAATTTAGAATAATGATTGTCCTCAAGCACCATCCTCTTCAAAGACTTCCTTCCTCTTAGTATTTCTAGGCTCCTCAAAAAGTGATCAAGTTTTATTCATTATTTAGGGTTATTCTCATTGCGTACTTTTTACTATGAAAACATTTCTAAGTTCAAAACTTAGCAAGCTTAATACTCAAAATATCATTGCTCATTCCCCATAGTAAATTTTATTTTCAAAATCAGAAATGGCTAATTTTTTTTAAAAGTGTTGAAGCCTTTTATTATGTGAAAGACTACTTTTTATTTATATTTACAAGATGTTTGGGCGTTAAGTGGAGAATCATAGTTACTCTATGAGTCTGTTTCTCTCCTAAACTATAACTCCTATCACCACTTAGTTTTTACTTTTAAAGTTATGCATCTTATTTTTGCAAGAGAAGACAACATAGGAGTTGTTATTTTGATTGCATGAACGAATACAAAACATTTTCAAATTTGTACAACTTGTGGTTTTGTTTTAACTTTTGTTAAAATGCATTGTTTTCTAAAGGTGTCATACATGATTTAAAAAAACTTTGAAAAGCTTTAGTGCGAACCTCACAATGTGGCATGACCATGGCACAGCTGAGCGGCAAAGGATGAGCTCAGGTTGTGTGCATGATCCTGCCTGGAATAGAATTTAGGAAATATTTCAAAATATGTTTGGGATTTAACTAGGGAAGCAAGACAAGATTGGAAAATATTTTCAAATATGTTTGGGAGAGAATTCTACTCCAAACATTACAACCCTACCTTCCCTCTTTTACTTGGCTTCCACGATTGAGATCCATTTTTTACTTGACTTTAACGCTTGACAATCTAAGAGAAAAAATTGAAACATAAGTCAAACGAATCTGGTGAGTGATAGGTTTGAGAAATACCTTTTGGGAATACAATAATATCATAAATAAGAACAAGGTTAGTTAACAAACATATGGTTCTCATCGCATCAAACCACCATCATAACAAGCACAATAAGTTTCACGCTTCAAGTCATCACACATTCCAAACTCATCACCAAGATGTGGGATTCTCTTCTCGCATGGACCTGAGATTCACATTCAACCAGCGTCACGAAAGTTACCTGGAAATTTCACCAGAGTCTCGTAACATTCAAACTTTTCTTAAACTAGAATTCAAATTCAATCAGCGTGTCATACATTACTTATCGCCTAGATCTGGGATTTACATTTCAACCAGCATCCAGCATCAAGAACACATCACAACTCGCCCTGGTATGGGATACTCTCTTCTTTAGATTTAGAATTCACATTCATGTTATTTTTTTTTAACATTTGTTTTTAAATTGTTTATTTTGCATTTTATTTAATAAAATCAGTGGACTTTGCTTTCTTTTGAGTTTTAGAAGAAAAAGTTATTTCTATTGAGTAATGACATCAAATTAGTTTTAAAAAGTTGGAGCGTTACAACCTCTCCTCGATGTCTAGACTATTACGTTCATCTCAAATTAAGCCAATAAGAAACTTTCTATCACTTTAACATTTGATCATCCCACTAGAAAATAATCTTTTCAAATCTATTAATATCATCCTTATTTTAATCCACACATTGTGGTTAGAAGGATAAATCTTTAGAATACTATTAAAAATAAAAGAAAAGGGACGAAAATTAAAGTTTAGGTGGTAAATAAAAGATTGCCACATGTAGAAAGAAGAGAAGTTAGATATGATATGAATATCTTAATGAAAGATCAAAACTGGAAATGTATAGAGTGAGAAATGACTCATCATTTCTCCACCACAACTTTTTTGGTTATCAGTATTGAGCTGTCAACTAACCCCACATATTTTATCACTCTCCTTAGTTCTTAATGGATAGGATTCATGTTGAAAAAGTGGTCAAATTCTCCTTTCCTCAAGCATCTTTACTTCTTACAAGTAATCAAAGTTAAATGTCAATGAAAGATTGTTTAATAGAACTCTAAAATTTGAATTTTGTGTTTGTAATTTTAAAAAAACGAGATCTAGTGGACGAGTTTTAATAAGAAATTCATCTTATGATTTGATAATGCCTCCAGCTGATGTAGGGTTGTTTTTTAAAATTGAAGTTAAATTGTAAAAGCTAAGTTGATATTTGACTATATTAACCAATTGCATGATTGGATGATCGGAAGTGTTGTGGTGAATAAAAAACTTTTTGTAAACCAAATGACAAAAGAAATTGTTGATGTATAGAGTGAGAATTGAGTCATCATTTTTTAGCATTGAGGTGTCAGCACGTCACGGCAGTTGAGGGCACCTAAGCCCACACACTTTATTGTTGTCCTAAATTCCAATGGATACATTCAATTCATTTTCCTTTTTGTTCTGTCTTTTTCCAACTGCTCATATCCTCGTCTTATAATTATATAGTATGAGTTATTATAGTTTGTCTTTAGAGTACACACTATTATAAGTTATGTTACTATAAGTTATGTTTTGGATATAAATTATTATAATATAATTGTTTAAAATATACATTTTTTTCTTAATTACTAATCTACATTTTTCACAATTCTTCATTCTCATACATATATATATATGATAGAAGTGAACAGTCGTGCCTAACATGTCTCATTTCACAATTAGTGCCTATAGCGTGACCTTTTTTTTTTGCTTTCTCCCTTCAACCAAATCCCCTCCCTCACATCTAACTTGTCAACTATATTCATATATAAATTATTTACATTTTAAGTTATTGAGTAATGTAGTTGGTTTATTTTCTACTTTTAATGAATTACTTTCGGAATTGTATAGAAAGAGAAATTTGTAAGAATAATTCTTGGCTGAAATGCATCGAAATTTGAACCATATTTTATTAGTAAGGAAAATAAAAGAATAAATAAAGAGATATTTTTAAATATAAGAAAATTTAATAAAGAATTTTGTATAAATAAAGAAAAAGAAACTCAAAGTATTTAAATTAAAAAAGAAAGAATGTTGATTAAAAAGAAAGGAGGATAATGTGAGTATGATAAGTGGTTAGCAAAGATTGAAAGTAAGAAGTGAGAAAGACTAAAGAAGTAGGGAGGCACATGGGAGTGTCAGTCAGTCCATTAATTGCAACAAAATGTCTCCCCCACTCTTTTTCTTTTTCTCTTCCCTTTCTTTTTCACACTTTTCAAAATTGTTGTCTTTCCAATTCACACTTTGTTGCTTTTGGATTTTGGCTCTCAAAACTCACAACTAAAGTGGACCCCAAATCACCCATGTGATAAGCAAACAAACAGCCCTTATCAAACCTAAAAAACCCTTTCAATAATCAAATGACTCACTCACCAATCCATTTTCCCTTTAATTCATCTCCTTTTCAACATATCACTATTCCCCCTTCATTTCTTCCAATTCATCTATTATCTTTTTTTTTTCTTTTTTTCAAAATTTATCTTTGGGAAAACAATTTATTTCAAAATTATAAATTACTTTTATTTGTAATTGACGTTCTAGAAGAGTTTAGAAAAGACGAGTCGAGTCGGCAGCCTTTGGAAACTAAAATTCTACTCTTTCTCCTTATTTATTTCCCTTTTCTCAATATGTAGACATTTAAAAAGTCTTTTTGGGAAGTCCGGACCTCAAATTAAATAAATCAAATAGCACTATCACTTGTTAATATTTAATTTTAATTTCCATGTTCTAATAAAGTAAATATTCAATTAATTTAATCTCTTATATTAACATTTATTTTAGGTTAAAGTAAGCCTAACTTCACCGACGGAAACAAAGAGGTAGGGTGAATTTGGGTTCAAATAAATCCACAGTGTTATAAAATAAGGAAAGATTCCTCACATCTCAACCACAATCCAAAAACTAAACTTTATACCTTTCTTCTCTATAAATATTTCATTATAACTTCATATCCAATCTCTCCCTCTAACCTCTACAACTTAAATTTTCTCTTCTTTTCTTCATTTCACACTTCACCACCTCAATTTTTAGCATCAATCAACAATGATTTTTTTACTATTTATATGTTTTGCTACTCTAATTTTAAAATCAATAATAATTTTGAAAACTACAAAAACATGTAACATAATTGTTTAATTGTTTTAAGCTCAAGTATCATTTTATACTGTTGGTTATACCAATTTAGACCATAAACTAACAAATGTATCAATTTAAACCAAAAACTTTGAGGTTGTATCAAATTTGAATCATAAACTAATAGTTGTATCAATTTAAACTATGAACTTTCTTAACTATATGAATTTAAAATCAAATTTTGTAAAAGACCATTTTAATATTATCTTCAATTATTTTAATTTATATTATTTTGTAAGTATCGCATCTTGTAAGCATGATAGATAATAGAGGTAGAGATATTGAAAACCACAAATTTTGTGTTCGTTAACAAATACAAATATTTGTTGACATATTCTCTTTTTAGAGTACGTATCACATTTAAATGTTAACCGTGGTAAGAAATCAAATTTAAAACAATTAAGTTGGTCGTAAAAGAATAAATAAATATTATTTTAAAAACGATTGGAATTAAATTAAAAAGGGTTGGAAGTTTTAGAAATTCATGTGGTTGAGTCAAACTCTAGAAAATAGAAGAAGAATATATAATATAGATTTAAAATAAGTTTGAGATGGAAAGGCGTACATTTGGAGGTAGATAAGCAGTACTACATTTTGATTCAACAACTCAAATGTATGGGGGGGGGGGGGGGGGCTTATTTAATATATTCGGTTTCATAGTCTAAAAGATTCCTTCCCAAAATTGAAAATCCTCCTCTTGCTTTCAAAGTGAACAAAAGGAAGACTCACTTTAATTATTTTGTTTTTTGGGAATACGAGCCTTTTACACATTGTCTCTTTCTTAGAGGACATATAATCAATTTTTTTGAAATTTAAAGGATGAAGAGAGAGAAGATTATCTTATATGTGGGTTCTCATTTTTATTCTAATTTGTGTACATATCAAGGTTAATGTAATGAATGATACTTGTTATACACAACTATAGAAAAAAGCTTTAATAGAAGTTTAGATGGTGAATTTTTAAGTTTGATTGTATTTAGTTTTTAGATAGTAGATTTTTTAATAAATAAATAAATTTTTAATTTATTCATATATTTTATATTTATAAGTTTTTCGTAAAAACATTTAATAGAAATTAATGGATACGTTCCAAAGTTAATTCATCTATTTGATATAAATAAAATTTTAAATTGTTGAATAGCTTTTAAAGGTCATATTATACATTTTTTGTTTGGTTAAAAGACTTTTGAATAAATTAAGGGAGCATTTAGAATGAAGAGTAAGTTAAAATAGTCTGGGTATTACAAAATATCCAATAATTGTGGGATTATAATAGTCTACGTTTAAAATGTAGAACAATTATAATTTGTGTTATTATAGTCTGCATTTGGGATATATAATTGAGGGAAGTGCAGTGGGCTATTTTAGCTCAACTCCACGTTTGGGGTAATGATTTAAGCCAAAAGGGGATTAGTGCTATTTTGCTCCTCTTATTTTACGTTGTATCCATGCCACAACTTATTCTACTCTTTCCAGGTGCATCTCGAGACAACTGAAAATTTTATTTTTCTCAGAGTCAATCTTGTTGGGATTTATGTCCTAAAACTCGTAAATTGTAAATACAATCCATTGACCGTTGTTAATAAATTGTTATTATTGTAATAATTGTTATTGGTTATATTATTAGTTGTCTTAATTACTCAAATTCAATAAACTAACATCCTAAGTTGTTTAATGATTCTTGAACAGTATGTAGAGACATACAAAGATTAATGTTTGAGATCATCTTAAAGAGTCTATTGTATAGCGGGATAAGGTTGGGTACCATATCCTGGTAACACTATAGATACGGCTCACTTTTTGTATTTGATACAAACTCAATGATTCAACGCATTTATGTAGTTGACATGCGAATGAGGATATCTTATGCAATGAGTTTGCATGAGATCGGACCGCGAAATAGTAACCACTAGATGTAACTCCGTTAACTAGTTAGGTTTCTATTTCATTAGGATAACCTAGGTAACTTAGTCTTAATCCTAAGCGTAACTCCTATTGACGAGAAATTGTCCTTTGATTTGTACGAGTGAGAGTGATCAGATCACGCGACTCAATAAGCTTATCATTTTGGGACAAGATCAAGTAGGAGATGAGAACATAATTACACAAGATAGAACTCATTTCTTCCCTACTTTAGGGTAAGCAGATGAGTGTTTCCTTAAATTGTGTCTCCAAGTCTTAAGCAAAGGGTCCTACCTTCTCTATAGCATGAGAGAGGTTTTTGTTTATTGGTAGGACCATAAACAAGTTATTCATTAGAGGAGCACTGATATTTAAGGATTAGAGGTAACCCAGGGATAAAACAATAACTTGATCCAACTAGTGTTACGAACATTCATGAAAGCCTAACTTACTATTATTAATCTATATCCGTGGACACAAAAATATATCTACAGTGAGAAGAGTTAAACTGTGAGTCTTTAGTGGATTGTACACACTTAACGAATATTTGTTAATGTGGTTAATGAGTTTAGTCGATCAATCTCATATCGTTGTAGCTTCTGATCCGTAAGTTTATTAGGTCCTCTTCCTAGCTCGTAAAGAGTGATGAGATTTATTTATATTGGTTGTAATTTGAAATGTTGACAATTACTTTGAGAATTAGTTTAATGTATGGTGATATATTATCATATAAAGTTTATCTAACTTTATTATATAAATTTAAAGGATATGATTTTAAATTAATTTATAAGGGATAAAATATTTGAATACGATTCAAATTTAGTTTAAGTTAAATATAAGATATTTAATTTAGTTATTAATTAATTAATAGTTTAATTTAATTAATATAAATATATTCGAGAGATATTAATTAAATAAGATTTAAATAAAATATTGATTAAATATGATTTAATTAATTATTAACTAATTGATTAATAGTTAATTAATTAGTAGATTTGAAATTTCTATTAATTTATTATTTTTTAAATTAATAGGATCTTAGGATTCGGATTCTCTCCTATTTCTTTTTCTACTCAGGAAAGAAAGTTATAAATATCTAGAAAAAAACAGTTTTCTTCACGAATTAATCAAGAAAAAAAGTCAATGTTTTTACTCTTTGCAAAAATAAAATGATTTATCTCTAAACATTTTTTCTATCCCAATTGGTTCTTACAAACATCAACAATTCTCAATGCTTTATTCAGAGCTTCTCGTGGCTCCATTGATTGCTCAACCCACCTCCCTAAACTTTCCCCACTGCCACTTCTATCTCCTCTATATGACAACACATGTTCGATCTCTATCGCTTAAAATAACTCTTAATATAACCCTAAAGCTATAAATGTCACTCTTATCAGTATACCTATTTCGATATGAACATCACCAAGCGTAATAGCATTATGAAAAAGAAAATATGCTCAACTAACAAAGTAATCTCTACACAAAAAAGACCGTTAATACATAACATCTCTATATCTAAATATGTCTCAAGAAAAGGAAAATCATTGCATGAAAGTTCCTACAACAAAGAAAAAAACATCAGTTTTGAGAGTGTATTTAACATCTAAATACACTCTTGTTAGGGTCATCTTGCTTGCGGTTGTCAAGAAACCGCCCTGTCACCAGATGAAAAACTGAGGTTTGTTGCCAGTGAGGGAGGGTCGTCCATGAAAAGAATGAGGTAGTGTTTGTCGAAAAGAAGAGAGGAGGAGGGGAGGGAAAATGTGGGAAAAGAGAAAATTTAGTTAGGTTTTTTTAATTAGATATATTACTCAAGTAATGTAAAATAATCTTAACTTTTTAACATTTCAAATATTTAAAATAAAAATAAAAAATTATGCATTTTTTTATTACTGGTTATTGTTGACGTTTTTTTTTTCTACTTAATAGTTTTATTAAGACAGTCAAGAATATCAAAACTACAAACGACAAGTATTGCCAGTTTTATAGTAATGTCTTTTCAGATCCCTTTTACGTTTTGTATTCTAACTTCAAATCTTAAAACTATAAAGTTTGTAGTCTTCTTTTTGTTTGATGCTAATTTAAACACTCTTCAGCAAGGTCGTTGAAGTATTTTCAACATGAAAATGTGAGTTGAGAGATTTGTTCAACTTGTTTTATTAAGATCATCGATTAAGATTCATTATTTGTTCAACTTTTTTTGTTATGATCATCGATTAAGATCCATATTATGCACTAGGAATTTGTTCGAGTCGACTACAATGAACTGTTTTTTACTAGGGTTTGATGAATCTCGAGGGTGTTTTTTTAGTGTTAGCATGATGGGTTGATGGCCCTTTATTGAAGTATTGTACACATACCTATTTGTAGCATTTGTGTTAGCATGATGGGTTGATGCCCCTTTATTTGTCATCTTCCCATTTGACATCATCCACTACTTTTCCTTTGCCTTATAAGAGCTCTTGGCTATTGAGGAAAATTAGGTATGTGTACAAAACATATTAGGTACAACTAATAAAAACTATTTAACTTAAATTCTAGCTATACCCATTAACCAACAAATGGAACAACCTGCCCTTCATAACCCTAAAAAATCTACATAGATTACGATAATCGAATCAATCCTTCAACAACCTTACACAAAAGGTAAGACTTATACTAGAAGCAATACATTATAGTGTCTTATAGGTTGCTTACAAGAAAATATACAAATTTTATGAAAGCAGTAGAGTAAATTCAAATACAAGTTCATTAGCGATCGAAACCAGAGACATAATATACCATACCATAACCCGTGAGTAAAAAAAAAAAGAGAATTGTTTAACTTTTAAAAAGTCAAATAAATATTTATTATTAAAGAAAATGTAAACTTCGTCAGTGTTAAGGTTTTTTAGTATCCAAACGAACACCTCAATCAACATCAATCATAGAGGGTAATCAACCGTCCAACTAGTTTTCAAAATAATTAATTTGATGTTTGTTTAAATCAAAATACTTAATATACCTAATCACATGGGTTGATTTAACAATGGCCATATGATTGTCAATCTTATATATAAGTATGTATGTGTGTATATATATTTATTGAGAGAGATTCCCAAACCTTGACTGTATTTAAACAGTTACCCAAAGTATTTCTTTTTCTTTGATTTATTTATTTCTTTATTTATGAGCTTGCAAACAAATTCCACATAAAAGTGTATATATATATATATAAAAGAATTAATGACAACCTATGATAATACCTAATTTTGAATGGATATATTATTTTTATAAGTTGAATTATTGCACCAAACCATGACCTCATCAAACCACACAAAGCCTGCCCAATGCTCTTTACCATTACACAAGTTCCAAAACAAAATGCTATAATTAATTAGTCCATAAGATATAATTAAAGAGAAAATAGGTTAGATCATTTTTAAAATAAACTATCATCACATATTTTAGACAAATCCTATTTATAGCTTTGAATTTTCTGCTTTATTTTCACTTTTATTTGTTACGTTTTAATTACTACAATTTATATTTATATTTAAAGTTTTCTTCAATCATCAATATTTAGAGAATTAATATAAGAACACAAATGCAATTTCTTTAAGGATTCATAAATAAAATAATAATTTAGGTAAAGTGGAGGAATTAAAATAAAATATTTAAAGTTGATGGATGACAAAAGAAAAATATTCTACATTAGAAAATTAGTTAATTAGTTTGTTCATTGCATGCTTTATTTGGACTAATAATATATACAAAAATGAGTATTGATGTGCAGTGTTCAACGGACTAAAATAATAGTTTAGTTTCTAAAAACTCAGAAATTCCATTTTTATTTTCAATTATAATTTTGAAGTCTTAAGAGTCTTCTTGCAATTGTTAGTGGTATGATCCCTTCCATCCTATGTGCTGGCTTCTTCAATGATGCTACAAGGATATATACCACAAGGGATGCTTCATCACTTTGACACTAGCTAGGGTAGATGAACTTTGTTGTTGCATCATTTTTTGTTCATGCTTCCGAGTGACATTTGGGTTTTGTCAGCTTTTGACCCATGAATCCTACAATTTCAACGCATTAGTGATAAAAATGAGGCATTAGACCATCTTTTAAATAAATAAAGCATCACATACTACACATTTTACAGTAATTTTCTATAATAGAGCATACCAAATTATTATTTAAACCATTTAAAAAAACACAAATAAAGTAAAATATATATATATTTTTGTTTGAAAAAGTAGGAAGTCCAAATCAAAGGGAAGAACCTTTAAAACCTGATGAACATGATACAGTTTTGTGGGTTTACCTGATGTTTGTGCCTCTTCTCTTTGAACTCAAAACAGGACAAATATTTGATGGAACATTATGCATTCAGAACCCCAAATTCTAATGTTTTGAAAGTAAATTAATTTTGATGGTTTGTAAGAACATGGAATGGATAATGTAGAAAGAAAAGTATTGGAGGACAGACTGTCATTTTTATTTTTGTGATTTGAATCATTGTCCTTTTTGGAAGAATGAATCATATAAGTTTTAAAAGAAAAAAAGAAAATTAAAGTTGGAAGAGGAATTATTGTATCCACAAATTAAAGCCAATAGTGTTTGATAAAAGCAAAGAGCAATGTGTTAGGCAAGCCATGAAAGTTCTTTCATTTTCCCCTATTTTAGTGTCTATTGATGTTTCCAATTTTATTTTTAAAATTAAATATGATTAATTCACTCTTTCACTCTTCTTTTTAACAAATTACTTACACTTAATCAATACTTTCACGTAATTTTTAAAAATAATAGATTTACAAAATATTAAATTCTATCTCCGATAATCACTGATATGCTATAGTGATAGTGATAGAGAGACTATCCGTGATTTAATCCAAAATTTTTCTATAGCTGGTAAATATTTTAATTTCTTTTGCTATTTAAAAAAATGTCTCTTACTTTTACTATCAAATTGACTATTCTTGAGTTTGAATTATGCATCAATTAAAACTTTAAAATAACAATTGTATCTAATTTAAATTTTGATTTTTTTTATGTGTATATAAATTTCCATTCATAACATCAGGTTTGAAAATTTTTCTTGATAAATATATAATTGCTATCAATTAAACTCCTAAAATTTTATAAACAAATCATTTTCACGCTTTTAATCACAATTTTCTTTCGCAAATGGTTTAGGTATTTAATCTAAAAGTAAAACTAATGATATTTTCATAATTAGATATTTATTTAAATTAATAATAAAGACATTTTCAAATTATCAAAATGAACCAATTTTTTTACAAAAGGTTTAGAATTCTATTAATGATAAACTTTGATAATCCTTAATAGATATGTCTATCATAACATTGATAGACGCTCGTAGAAGTGTATCATTGACTATATGTTTCTTCATTGATAGAATATAAAAATTTGTTATATTTTGTAAATAATTTTACTAATTTTATCATATGCAATTATTTTTATTAATGTACGTGTCTTTGGAAGAATGAAAATATAAGTATATTATTTGGTATAATGTATGTATAAATTATTTTGCATATACTTTTTTCCTATATCTCTCTTTTTTACACACTACAACTTTTCCAAAACATAAAGAAAAAATTAGGAAACGGTATATAACAAAAGCATATACTATGTCTAAGAACCTTCACCCAAAAATTAGTATCATTTAACAATCAAATAGCAATTATGTAATGACAACAATTAGATTAATTGTTGTAAGTTAATATTCATTAAGGATGAACATCAAATATTATGATATGAGAATTAGATTTTGGTGGTTTGGATAAAAATATGAATAAAATGTTTATTCTTAAAAGTTAGGAAAGAAAAAAACATCTGTCATCAGTACTGTTTGAAAACTTAATAAAATATTTTATAATATTTTATTAGAATAGAAATTTGCATGATTGAATAGAATTAAATTTTATAAAGTTGATTTTTGTTTTCATATTTTGAAATGAAATTTAAAAATAAAATGTCAAGTGGACTCACAAGCATCAAAACCATTAAACTAAAGAAGAAGCCAAAAGAAAGAAGTATTCCCACTCAGATTCCATTAGCTAACTTGCACTAAACAATAAACCACCAATACTCTGAGTATTTTGCATTCACAATTCACATCCCTTTTCATTCATTATACACTCTCTTTTCTTCTTAGATACATAATACAAAATCATTTTGCAAAAATATCAATCAAAATTGATCAACATAGGTATTTTTTTTAACCGAAATGGGTATATATATGAGAAAAGCATATACCAACTCTATGCCTTAGAATCTGATGTGCATTTAAACCCAAAACAAAATAGTCAAACAAAAGAAGTTGAAGTTGAGCAAACTTACACTAAAACATCACCCTTATATTCCCAGCAAATTGCATCCACATCACATCACATTTCATTACATCCTTGAAAATTGAAAAAAAAGAAACAAAACAAAAAAGCCATCTACTAATTTGAATACAACTTCTCTTCTTTATCTCTCTCTCACTATTTTTCTCTCTCCTTTTTCTAATTCTTTTCCCATTTTTTTTGTGGGACTTTCTCACTTCCCAAACACTTTATACAACAAAAAGAAAAGGGTTGGGAGGGAAAGAAAGGATTCCCCAAATTCCGTTTTTACCTAACAACAAATCAAAATGAAAAAGGCAAAAAAAGAAAAAAAACATCCTCAAATGCTTCTCAAAGCATTGAAGAAATCAAAAAAGAAAAGAAAGATGATATTGACAGCAGCGGAGTCTCAAATCAACAACTGATGTTATCTTTCTCTCTCTCTAGAACCTTATACATGGAGCAGGCAGCCATTGATGGAGTCTGAACTGAAGGTTAAGGTCTCTTATTCACAATATGGTGAAGAAGCGAGCAGGGGCATTATGTACTTGAATACAAAAATAGGAATGCTTGATTCTTTTTCAATAGCATCCTTTCTTCATATGTTTCTCTTTTAGGGATGAGTTAAAAAGTGTTAAGATCAAATTATTCAACTGAAGATGTTGCTTCTCCTCCACTCAATATCCATGGGTGTCCTGCAAAACAACAGTTTCCAACCCCCATAAGAAAACAAATAGATTCACTAGTTTTGAAATATGCAATGAATTTTCACTTGGGTTTTGGGGTTTCTTCAAATGGTTCAACCATTTGCTAAAAAAATATGGAAACAATCAATAAACAGTTGCCAGAACAACCAGATCAAGAACATAAAATGGTTTGATTGAATATAAGAATTAGACTTACTGAGAGCTTGTTCGGCTGAGAATCTTCTAGAAACATCTCGACAGATCATCTTCTTCATCAGATCCTTAGCCGCTGAAGAAACCGACCTAAAAACCCTAGTCGGAAATCTGAGATTTCCTCTAAGAACAGCCTCAAAGACCTCCGCCGCAGATTCACCGTAGAACGGGGAATCCGGCCAACATCGTGTAAAGAATCACACCGGCGCTCCAGACGTCGACCTTCCGACCGTACTCAGATCCTCTCAAAACTTCCGGCGCAACGTAATAAGGCGTTCCGACGACACCGTACATAAATCCATCTTCATCACACCACTCAGCCGATCCGAAATCGATGAGTTTCAAATTGTTCCTGGAATCGAAGAGCACATTGTCAGGCTTGACATCGCGGATGAACGACGCCATGAGAATGACAGTGGGCGAGGGCTTGGAGAAGCTGCTTCATGACGACGGCAGCTTCGGATTCGGAAAAGGGACGACGGATGATCCGATCGTAAAGGGAGAGGGATTCGCAGAGGTCGGAAATCAAGCAGAGGTAATGGTCATTCTCGAGAACGTCGATTAACTGAAGAATGTTGGGATGGGAAGGGAGAAGTGCCATGATTTTGGGTTCTTTGACAAGGCATTCTTTGTCAGTTTCATCGTTGAGATCGTTTTTAGAGATGGTTTTGCAGGCGAAGAACTTGTTGGAGATTGGACAAAAGCAACGAGTGATGATTCCGAACCTTCCTCTTCGAGCTCCTCGAGGATTTGGTATTGGCTGTTGACGATCATGTCGGCCATTGCTGAAGATTTGTTTGTTCTTCTTCTTTGGAAAAATTGGGGGATTTTGGTATTTGCTCTCTACAAAATTCTTGAACTTGTTTGTCTCTTTCTCTCTTTCTCTCTCTCTCTCTCTTTCTCTTTCTCTGTAGTCTTAGGAAGTAGGAGTGCTTTTGGGGGAATCAGTTGGGAATTGGGGGATTTTTATAGAAGGCTTAGAGGATATTGGATCCTTATTTAGAATATTCTTTCTTTTGGTATCCTTTTTACTTTTGGAGGTTTATTTCCAATTTTACAGTTATTACTTTGCTTCAATGCTTTGTTACTGCATGCCTTTGCCCTCCTTGCTTAATACGGTTTGGATGTATGTGAATTTGGTTTTTAAAGATTTTTTTAAAATAGATTATTTTATAAATAAATTTTTAAAAACACATTATTTTAATTTATCAAACATTACCACTTTTTTCAAAATGGATTTTTTTGGCAAAATTAAACCATTTATAATCTAAACTAAACACACCCGAAAACTTTATATTGTTGTGATAATTCTGCTCCCATTTTTCGGTTGGAGGAACTCCTCCATTTTACCATTCAAATATATCAATTACTTCATAACTTTTTCTCCGTTATAACTTCGTCTCAAACCTTTTCTTTATTTTTTCTTCCTTTTTGTTTTTGTTTTTTTTGTAAATTTACTTCTATTTAAGAAACGGTAAATGTTTGTGCCCATATAACAATTTAACAAAATCCATCAAACCTTATTTACCATTTTTTAATTCTTTCTCATTTTCTTCTTTTCTATTTATTCACTTTCTTTTCGAGTTAATCATGTTCTTTTTAGATTTTTTTTTCTTGAACATTCTTCTTCATCTTAGACAATTTCTAGATCATTTATATCCCTTTGTTAAGATTGTTGCGGTGAGTTTATTTTCGATAAGAATTCTAAATATTGTTTTTGTCTGGATTATTTAGACGATTATAAAAAATTTCGTTAAAAATTCTATGTTTTATTATGAAAATCGTTTTTGTTTTTGTTTATGGTAAGAATTCTAAATTTTATTTTCGTTTCAAATGTTTAGAAGATCTAAATACTACTATAAGAATGATGTATTTCATTATCAAGATCGATAATTTGAAGTTTTTCAGGATAATTTACATTGAACTATACATCATTTAACAATATCAACATGATTGTTTACCAATATTAACATGATCGTTTACTATATTCAATACAATCACCATGGTCAAACAATCATGTACTTAAGTCAACACAATCGTTTACTGCATTTAATACGATCGTTTTACTGTGGTCAAACGATCGTTTTTATGTTCAAACACGATCATTTAACGTATATTATTTTACTGCATGATTGTCTATTCTTGAATTGTGTTTATTATTATCATTTTGTACATTTTATTCTTTTATTCAGTGATAGATGTATATCTATGTCTATCTATTTCTTTCTATCACAATTAAATACTTGATTGTATTTAATTTTTTTACAGAATACAATGTCTATTCTTATCGTTGTTTCTTATGGAGGTCAATAATGGAATTGATGCAATGTCTATAAGAATTACTTAGTTGCTGGAATTTTGGTAGATGTCTGAATTAAGTTTAATTGTTTGGTTGGTTTAATATATGAAGAGATTCAGTTGGATGGATTGCATAAACGACCGTTTATATCTACATAAACAATTGTGCATAATGAAATATAGAAATGATCGTTTATATCCACTTTTGTTATATTTATGCATATGAAGGGCTTCTCAAAACAATCGTTTATATATACATAAACAATCATACATAAATATCCAATGATCGTTCAAGCTACTCTAAACGATCGTTTATATCTAAAGTTTTTCACCATCATTTAGAGTTTATTATTTGATCATTTAAATTTGGGTCATTTTCACCATTGCTTATTTAATCTACACGATTGTGTATCATTACATACACGATCACATATGATAATCGTTTATTAGAAGATTATTCATCCGCATGTGACCGATTAATTGAGTGTTGACTGGATATTTTTGGTATTTCTCATTGCGGGCCTGTGTGCTTTTTCCATTTTCAAAATGGTTTTATACTGTGTAAATTTTTTCTATTTTTTAAAAACCTTTTTTTATATAAATATTATTTTGTTATCTTTACTTAATATCTTATTTAGCTTTTATTTGATCTTTTTAAATTTTTTTAAGGTTATAATATCATCGTGGTCCTTATATTTTTAAAGTTTGTTCAATTTAGTCATGATCTTACCGTTGGTCCCTTCTGCTAGAAATGTTCAATGGGCGGGTGGGAACGTGATGTCACTCCCTGTTCCTATCTCCACCTCCCACCCCCTATCCCATTCTCCATTCCACAAATTTTCTTGCCCGAGGAACGGGGCAGAGATTCCCTGGGAATGTATTCTCTGTCCCTCGTCCCAAATTGACAATGAGAAAAAAATCATTTCCACTTCCTCCCCCATTCCCTGTGTATTAGGAGATTCCCGCCTCATTCGGGGCAAATCCAGGCCCCGCGGGTTAAATGGACATCTCTACCTACTACTAATTTATGGTAGTTTTCTCATAACGTTTTTATTTTTCTATTAGCATTTTCACTATATATTATCATTACATAATCAATTTTAATAAAAATTTACCTCGAGTGACTAAAATAAGATTTACTAAAGTACAAAAATTAAAATTAAGTAAATTTTAAAATTACACGGACCAAAATGATATTTTATAAATTGTTTTAATTATTGTGTATGTACTTTTAATAATGTTAAAATTAGTCTCCCAAAATCAATATTTTACTGAATTGGTTAAATAACAATAATACTTCTGAACCAAAAATATAATATTTGAATTTTTAAGGAGATAATTTCAAATATAACAAAATGAACTAAAATATATACAAAATATATATATAAAAAAAATCATATTCAATCAATGATAAACATTAAAAGATATGGATAGAAGTCTAACCGTGGATACTAGTGTCTATTATTGATTGAATCTAAAATTTTAGTTTTGAGTTTCAGTACTTTCCATATTGGTTTTGTTTTGGGTTTTTATAGTTTAGAAACGTTCATTATTTTAGTTTCAATACCTTCGACTTTAGGTCATTTTCATCCAATTTTTTCTTTTTCTAAAAACTAACCATTTTCTTTTTCTAAAAACTAATTTGTTCTTTTTCTAGTTTAAAAACGTTAAGTAGCGAATGGAGTAACGACACTTTTTGCTGGTGAACTAGTACGTCACTAATGACATATTATATGTGTACTATTGGTTGTTGCATCATTCAAAACTTGGGAGACAACTATGTTCCATTTCTTACATGCATTTCCATCTCTGATGTTCCATTTTTTTTCCTAATGTGCTGAACGTGGAGGATTGAGATTGTATATTGTTGCAGCTACTATATGGATAAACATTTATCAGTAAATTACATGGTCCTAAATTTATGTTTAGTGTCTATTTGTTCAAACAAAAAAATTTAGTCCATGTGTTTTGAAAATTAATTCTAAATGGTCCCTATGGCAGTTGACCTATTGGAAATTCCACATCATGTTGAAGTGCTCTGACTATCCTGCTACTGTGGTAATTTTTTTTCTTAATTTTACTTTATGTGTGCTTAAATCATCATTTCTTCCTAAATATGTTTTGATAAGGAACATATTTCACCATGCTAGAAGCATAAACATATTTTGTATACTTTTTGGTGCTATTCAAGAAGTGAAGAAAGTCTAAATACTTTTTCTAATGATGTAACTATTAAACGATGATTTAATATAATGATATTGATTTAGTTGACATATTTGGTTCTATTTTGTTATTGTAATGTTTTGTCTATGGGTATTCTTTTAAAGGGACACATTTTATTTTGTTCTTGTGTGCATCGTTATTTTAGTTGATATGTTTATTTGCTACCATTCATTATTGTAGTTTTTCACCATTCTTGTTTAAATGTCAGTAGAATACTTTACATCTGTAATTGCATTGCTGACTTTGAAGATATTGAGTCAAATCTTTAGTTATTTTTACTGCGAGAGAAAATGTCCTTTCTAGTAGATAATCATTTTTTGCATTTTTTGTTTTCATCTTTCTTCTTCATATTAAGAAGATGAGTGAAGTTCTTTCTAGTTTTGATTCATCGATTAAACTAGACATCATTCTATCATTTTCTTTATTGATCTTTTCCCTTCATGTTAAGAACATCAGTTAAGTCATATAGTTTGTGTTGACCTGCTAGGAGTAGTTTATGTTCCCTTCTGTTATTGCCAAATATAGTGAACATGAAAAGGATAAATAAATCATTTAAAAATAGAAAAAAATAAAATGTAATCGGGTGGATGAATAAATTACAAAGAAGAAAACGAAAGAGAAGTAATGGACCGTTTGGAATATTCAAGGACAAACTTGAAAATTATAAAAATATTTGACCGACTGCATGAAATATTTTTTTGTTACACTGGTCATAAATATTTTTTAATTTTGTTACATTTATGTAAATTATCCCGATATATTTATAATTTTATTTACGTGGTTACACACCGTTTTAAAATAATCCATTGTAAATAGCTATGGATTAACAACAAAGAATTTAAATCGATTTATTCATGAATTTGACCCTAACAAAATGAAACTATGACATCACTAATTTACATTCATACTTATCTCATAAATGATGAATGAATGGATAATATTGTTTCAAACTAAGTCAGATTTGTTGATCGCTCCTATATTTAAACAATGTTGTACCTATAAGGTTCCTAACGTCCACTCATCATGTCATCATCTCAGTAAGCTCTATGTGGAAGCCATGGGATGGTTCATCTTCATCTTTATATAAAGATCAGAATATAATTATAGAGTTTGAAGATAATATATTTTGGTGTTTTCAAAGCAGAAGTTATAGCCAAGCATATGGGAATGATACCTACGACACAAAAACTTTGCTTCAATTAGTTTAATCACTCAAAACTATTCCCTTTTCTGACTAATGACACTGAAATAAAGTGACAAAGCACAGCCATATATTTCTTACTTCTACTGTACACTATAATAATTCAACATTTTATGGTTAAGTTATTAAAGTACTTTCAATTATGCAGTTGATTTTTGTTTAATTATACTCCGACTTTTTTAAAATTGATTTTCTTTTTTTTATCGGGTTATGTGAACAAATCTAAATACTCAAACAAAGTAGACACATAACATATATATGAGACTATATATGTTATCGTCTCTTTATTTCAATCCTATACACATTTTTAACTCTTTTATTTTCATTTTATACTTTATATTTTTGTCAACCGTAATCACTAAATGTACTTACTGTGTGCTCGTGTGTTTGAATTTGTTCATTTAAACAATCATAATCACTACATTTTACTTATAGTATCACTTTTTTCCACTTGTTAGTGGTAGTACTCAAATATTTTGTTGGTGATACTTACCGAGCTTTCTTTTTAGTTTATACAATGAAGGATTGGATTATTAAATGATTTCTTTAGATGGAAAAAGTATATTTACCGTTCATCAAAACTTTTAGACTTCTATTTAATAGGTTCTTAGAC
Organism: Cucumis sativus; assembly: GCF_000004075.3. Taxonomy (NCBI): domain Eukaryota; kingdom Viridiplantae; phylum Streptophyta; class Magnoliopsida; order Cucurbitales; family Cucurbitaceae; genus Cucumis; species Cucumis sativus. The sequence goes on along the minus strand of NW_022279525.1, from coordinate 61,256 downwards.
ATTTTGTTTTGTATCAGTTTAAACGTCTCTAGAAACATAATTTAAAAGTTGATATGAACTAAACTTAAACTGTATTTATAGATCTTGTAAAATTCATCTTCCTCTGACGTGGAAAATAAATGCTAAGAATGATGGTCGTTTCTTCTTGTGCCAAGTCTTTTACATATGGGGAAAGTGTAAAGAAATGTAAGAATCTTGGATCAATTTTAGACATTGCTTGTTTGTCTTCAACAAGCATTACCTTATCTTGATAGTCTAAACCATGAAATAGCTAGCTAAAGAAGGTGGATTGGAAGGCCTAATGGTTTAATTTTCTTGACTTCCCCATCTCGAGTGTGGATGGCCTCTCCATTTGGCATTGTACATATTTCTTTGGGGATTATATTTCCTTGAGATGCCTCTAGTTGCATTGACTTTCTTAGTAACCTCATGTCATGTGTCAGATGAGTGCCCAAAGTACTCCACAAGCTCGAAAAACAATAACTTGTTGGTTTGCTCCTTTAGCTATATATGTCACAAGAGTTGTCAAATTAGAAAGTCGAGATCTTAATTTATTTACATCTTTTGAACTTAAAAATTATGTGCAGATGCTCTAGTTCCAAAGTTTTGGGAGTTATCCCTCATGGTTGAGTCAAATCATTAGCTTTCAATGGAGTCTTGTCGCGAATAGCTCCAAAATTTGGACTATTGGTCCAAAAACCTGACATTTTCAAAGTGAGTTTAATTCTGCGTCAATTACTTTTTTCCACAAAGACCAATCTTTTCTTTGCCGACATTCTTCAATAGATTTTGGTTCATAATCCTCGTTTTCGGATATAATATCAAGAGCAATAACATTATATACCAAAATATTGTCAACAACTACATTAGTTTAGTTCCATCTTTTTCTTGTCATGACATAGTTTATCGAGATCTCATTATTATTTTTAGTTGTTTTATTTTCTTCGACATTTCTGTCAGAAGTCAAATTTTGGATTTCTTTTGGAACATCCACATCCTTAATCGAGTTATTGACTCAATTCCTTTTCTAAGGATTTTTATCTTTGGAACTTACTGGTCTACCACGGTTTTGGCGTGTTCCAAATTTATTAATGACAACATGTTGTGTTGGGATAATGAATCTTTGATGGAACATTTGTAGCTGCTAAATGTGACTTAGTTACTTTCTTTGCATCCACAAATAGATGGTAACTGATTTGCTATATTTTGCAAATGACTTATGTAACATTCGAGATTAGTAGGGAGACATGAATAAATCGATATCACATCTGAATGGGAGGGATCTTGAGGACATGAAAGTAATGTTAAGAAAGACTTAAAATAATTAAAAGTCAATACCTATACCAACAAGGTACATCTCCCTTTTTGGTGACTTGATCATAGGAAATTCAAAGTTAAGTTGCTTAGCTTGGAGCCATTGTATGTTGGGTGACCTTCTAGAAATATTCAAGATACATGTGAGTGAGGACAAAGCATGCTGAAAGACTCATGTTGATTTGTGGGGAGAACTTTCACTCTAATAAACCTTTAAGGATAGTAAGGATGATGTTGTCGGAGATTCGTATTCCAAATCATGGTCCAAATCTTGGGCTTGAGGTGTTACAAATTCAACTTTTAATTCTTCTCCCTAATGTTGAAAAATTTGTCTCTTTAAAATGACAATGAACAAATTATGTACTAAATACATCACCCATCAGGAGTCCATGATATTTAATAATTGATGGGAATCAAATCCAATATATATTCTTAATTAACCTCTTTTGAACATATACTGCACATAAAAAATTCTCTAATGAGAAACATTTGGCTCATTGTCATATGCTAATTGTAATGGTGAGTACTTGTGATAAGCTTCTGGCCCAATACCCATAAGTGATGCAACATGCAAAATAGCATGTCCCTTTACCGATGTAGGAAGTTTAGCTCTCATAAGCAAGGGTCTAGCAATTAATTGCAAATGTTTTATAAATGATTATGCTAAACGATTTTGTATATGAACATGATCTATAGGATTTGGTTAAACCCAACCCAACCCGAATTAATATATATATTATTTAATAAAATTAAAGTTAGGAGTATTTTGTTAAATGATCGTGTAGGAAGTTAAATGATCGTATAAAAAATTAATCGATTGTGTAAGAAATAAACGATCGTTTGAAGGTAGAGAGCTAAATAATTGCATAAGATAGGGTTGAAAATGAAAAAGAAATATATATATATAACCGGACAACCCATATTTTATAGGTTGGATTTGATGAGGTTGAAAATTAATCTAGTTATTCAGGTTGCCAACATAACCAACCAGAAAATATGGGTTGTCTCCCAACCCAACCCAACCTGTTTACACTCCTAAGATGTTCAACACTTATCCCAATAGACATACAATAATTATCAAATATTTGGGGTGTAAATTTACCAACATTATCAAGTCCAATTTTCTTAATTATATAATCAGAAAAGTGTCCTCTTAATTTTCTTTATTTAGACACTGTATTTAATATATATATATATATATTCAAATGATGTGCAACCGTTTTTTCAAATCTAAATGATCATGAGAAACAGAGATGGAGAGAGAACATGTGTCCATTAACAACTTTTGATAATTATGTTAACTTTTTTCATGCTTTTTCAATATATATAATAAAGTTGTTGAGTGGAGAAAAAAGTAAGAGTTTATACACATTGTGGCATCCAAATTATTTAACTTGTATTTATTTATTCCCTAGATTTAGCATTGCTTTAATGATATGAATCTGTATGTGAAGTTATTATTGTTTTAAACAGGTACATGAAAAATATGAATGTCCATATCCCCTTTTATTTGATGTATTTTTTTAATACTAGTGGGATTTGGTGATTTCTTATTTTTGTTTCGTTGAGTTGATGATTTTGCCGGACATTGTCAAGTACAATCGCAGGACACTCCACTTTTTTCTCCCTCTTTTCCATACCTTTTGTTTTGTTTATTCAATTAGCAATATAAAAGAGGAATATCAAACAAACCAAAACCAAAACAAATGAGAATCATATCCTTTTCATTTTCTTATATCTCAGTAATATTAATATTATTATGGGTTAATGGAGTTTACTCTTTTACAAATAAAGAACCATAAATAATTTTAATTAGAAAAATATATCTGGATTCTGCTAAAATTGAAACTCTTGGTGGTAAGGTTTTGAGTTTGATTTTAATAGTAATTTATGTTTGAAACCCTAACTGGTTCTAAAGTTGAATTCCGTTTTGAACTTCTCTAAAAACACCCAAACGTAAATGGTGCATGATTAATTTCATTTTCATGGTGATACATTAGGGCAGAATGACAATATTTGCTCAAATCCTTATTTTGCAAACATCCAACCATGTTTATCATTTCTATCTTTTTCAAGTCACACATTCAAACCTCTCTTCAATTTTCTCTAGTCCAGAAAGAAAAAGAAAGAAAGATATTAAATTAACCTCTCAATTTTGTAATTTACTTTTATTTGGTTCTACAATTTTATTACATCAAAATAGATGTGTGTATGTTTTACAAAAGTAATATGGAGAATCTCACAACTGTGAGGTCAATATACAAAGACAATGAAAAGAATTATGATAATCGATCAAGCAGAAACACAGACACAGAAGAAAAGATGAACGCAAAAGATTACAAGGAGAAGGGCAAACCTGAGTCCTCTGGATAAAAGCCCTAAGCTAGTAAGAGTAGCAAAACAAATTTCAATCTGCATAACTTGATGAAAGCATGTGAAAGGAGGGAGCATGGAGGTTGGTGCGGAATATAATAGATAACAACATACCAATAACCCTATATCAATCACCCTCAATTGCTTCCTCCTCTTTTGGGTTGCAGTTTTAGCCTTTTCTTTTCTTGCCATCTGATAGACACTAATAGGATAGACACTAATAGGATGCTGATAGAAGTGTATCAAATTATATATGTGATAGGAACTGATACAAGTCTATCAAAAGAATCTTTAGGTCACTTGTACTCATTAACCTAAAACTCACATTTTGTAAATACTATACACACAAACTATTGTGATGTGTTAGATTGAATGTTTAAAAGCTAATTTAGGAAAAGTAAAATAAAAGAAAGAGAGAGAAATAAGAGTTTGTGAGAAAGAAAGGAAGATGTGGAAGTGTATTAGAGGAGGACAAAAAGGCAGCCCATGGTACGGAAAAGAATTGGTAGAGAAAGAAGAGAATGAAATACAAGTGTCAATAAAAGACATATATGATGGATGTGGACACAAAATAAACACAACTACCAACCCTTCCTTCTTATCCAAAATACTCTTTGGTTTTTTCCTTACATTTGGTGGGGTACCCAATTTCAATACAACAAATACAACTTATATCAATTTGTTAATGGAAGTTTGTTTTGCTTTCTTTGAAAGCTACTTGGAAAGAATCATTTCTCTATTATATTTTCTGTCACCTTCACTTTCACTTTCTTTTTACTTTTAAATTTATTTTTATTTACTTCGACAACTGTCATATAGGAACTAAATCTTCAAACGTTTACATATAAATATCATGTCAATGTCGTTGAGCTAAACTACTTTTAGTTTTTTTTTTTTTTCAATTTGTTTCTTAAAGGATTTGTTTGTTTTCGTTTAGATGGAGGTGAATGAATATGCAAACTACTTGTACTACTTGTTTCTCTTTTTCTTAAAGGAACTTACAAAAGTATATCTTACGAAGGCTAGCAACTCAAGAGGATACCTCTAACATATAAAGAAGTTCAGACAATCTAACAATATAGTTAACATGTAATATTTATTTAAAAGTATTCTTGCAACTTTAGTTTGTTGAAGTTATTGGATTTGATTAGTTTATGTTTGTTAAAGTGCTATGACTATGTTGCAGCTATAGTAGTATTTGAATGTTTTTGGCTTACTTCGTACTTGTTGGAAATTGGATTTGATTAGTTCGTACCTAGTTCACCTTGATTTTTAGTTGTTCGTTTGTGTTGGAAGTTGATTCTGAAAACCTTGGGTAGCTTCTGTGTTTTCTTTCATCTTCCCATGTATACTCTTCTATGTTTTCTTTCCTCTTTCCATGTATACTCTTGTGTCTTCTCGTGACTATATTTCTACATTTAGTCTATAAATCATTTTTATAGGTGGAGTCTAATTAGGATTATAATTTGAAGTTCTTTTACTTCTATGGTTTAACTGTATTCAGCGAAAATTTCTAGATTTAGGATTCTACATGTTAAACTACTAAAGCAACAATGTTCATTCTTCCAAACAAATTTGGCACTCATGTGACTTGATTGATTTATGAGAGTTTTAGGTATACAAACTTTATGTTTTTGTTTACTTGTGAATTGATTTGCTTTGGAAATGTTCTTTAGTCATACTCTAAAATGAGATTTTGTTTTCTTACTAGATTTGGAAGAATCTATTGGAGCAGTGAAGCCATATTGGAGCAATTAGTTTATATAAAACTTTTTGTATGGTTGGTAGCAAATTTTTTGTTCCAATGTACTTATTTTAGGCTTTTTGGTAGCTAAAAATGTCAATGTTTATTCTTCTTGTATGTAAACTACATTTAACAAAAAAAAAAAAAAAAAAAAAATGTTATTAGTCAATCCTAGTGTACGGATATTACAAAGTATATTATAGCGTATATATATTAAAGTGTTAACTATTTGTTGTCCTATGAGTGTGATTTATTATAACAACTTTGTGATTAATGGCATAGCGACAATAAGAACACGACATGTATTTTATTGTAAAAAAAATGTAGTAAATTAAGAAATATACGATAGAAAAAATGTCATAATATACAAATTTATGACATATTTGTAACTGTCGTCAATATCAAAACAATGACATTTAATTTTATAAAAATTGTCACGAAGGAAAAAATGTCATAATACACGAACTTGTGACATTTTGTAATTGTTGTCAATATCGAAACAATAACATTTGATTTTATAAAAAATGTCATGATTGACATATCCTTGACAGAAAAAAAATGTCATATTATACGAATTCATGACTTTTTATAACTATCGTCAATATGCAAATGATGACAGTTATTTGTTGTCATAAAATAAAAGATGACAAATTATTTGTTGTCATGAAATATTAAATAACGACATTTATTTTTTATCATGAAAACACTTATTGAAACTATCATAGATGGACTTTCCACAACAGGCGATACTATGACTGTAAATAACTGTCACAAATAAAATTTGTGACAGAAAATAACTGTCGTCGTAGACCATTTTTCTTGTAGTGGTACTCTTTTATATGTTAATTATCAATTTTTCGTGTTTGACTTTCTATCATCCAGATAAACCTTTTGTTTTGCTTATACTTGGGCAAACAGTAGAAAAATATGTACTCAATGCAATGAAGAGGTATATAGTGAGTACTTCGCATACAGTGATAATGACGAATGAGTTATCGCATATGGAGAACAACCAAGCACCAATCAAATCAATCATCTCTCTTCTAATTAATTATCTTATTTTTCAACTGTTATAAATATATTCAATCATATAATTAACTTTTACTTTTTCATATTAATTATTCCGGCCTTTGCAAAAATAGCAAAAAATCTACAATAATAGGAACCATGTCACTATATTTTTTAAATTACAAAAGTAGTAAATTTAAAAATCGATAAGCTTATGATTACTGTTTGATAGCCCTCCAATAGCTATTTAATTACTGTTTGAAAGCCATTTGATATCATTAAATTCTTAATTAAATATATATGTATACTTAATTAATTCCATTACCTCCAACAAACTTTTCCTTTGAAGATCCCAAATTATCTCAAATCTTCCGTTCTTTTAATTAACCAAATCTTCTTATCAATATCATACATTTCAACATAAATTATCTTAACTCAATAATTAAATTTTAGCTCTAATATTCCTTAATAGAACACTCAAATAATTCAAGATAATTAATAAAAGTTAACGGTCAAACAATTTATATTTCTTTTCTCAATAATTATATTCCAATATATAATTATCAATTTTTTTAAAAAATAAATCTTATTCTTTCTCTTTCCTTATTTATCCAATCATAACTTCTCTCCACAATCCATATTTATCTTTTTCCAAAATAATTAATTATGTTCGGGTAACTAATTTTCAGAGATAATATTATTTTACTCTTTTCCATAATAATTATATATATAACCACTATACATATAATTATTAAATGTCTAACAAAATTTTCACTCAATAATACCAAAAACACCAAATTATTTAATTAAATTCAACCTCAACAAGACCAAAAATCCCATTCTACTAATTAATTAAATATTCAACTAATAATATTTAATTAATTCAAATTCCATAAAACTATCAATTCTAAATCAAATATTCAAATTAACGTTCAACAATTCTAACATAATTAAATAAGATTAAGATAAATAAATTCAGTAGTATTACCTTAATTTTTGGGACATTGCAATCTTCCATCTTTGAGAAACTTTCATTTTCGAAAGTTTTAATCCTCGAACAGCTTGAGCTTGGAACATTGGGCTTTCATGTCAAATTACACCAAATAAATTTCTTAACTTCTAAATTTAATTAATCTAACGCCAAATAAATTTCATAACTTTCAATTCCATTTAATGTAATACCCATAATAATTTCCTTAACTTTTTCAGGTGCTCCAACAATGTTATCAAAAGCTTAGTGTTGCCAAATATTATGTTATGAAGTAAATGTTTACCAATGAATGTTATTTAAGTCACGGTTTTATGCTAAACTATTGAAGAAAGCCTATTTATAAATTTATTGCTCACCAAGTCTTTTGATTTATCCTTTCAAAATGTTCTCTCATTATGAGTACAAATTGTGAATCTATTGTCAAGCCCTTTCGATCATGAAAAGAAGTATTATAAAAATTGTGACTTCATGCTCAGTTTAAAACAGTTCATGAAAACTTATATTTCTTATACTTGTGTTTTCATTTATAAAGTTATTTTCTAAATGGTTTACACTACAATTTTAATTTATTTCTAAGATTAAGACTTCTGCTTGCAAATGTGTTTAAAGATTTGAGGTCAAGGGTTAGCTAGTATTATTTGAAAGGAGAATTATTTCAGTAGACATCACACCATCTTATAGGTTTGTAGCATGTGATCTGGAAGTAAGTGTGACAAATGTTATCAAAGCAAAAGTTAGTTCCTAAGGAACATAAAAGTAGAGTTAAAACTAATTTCAAGTTAAAGAGATAAACATAAGTTCCATAAAAAAAATTTGATTGGCAGGCAAAGTATATAAGCAAAAACTGGGACACAATCTTATTGAAAGCTATGCGAGTAAAAATTTTGTTCACTGTTCAAATGTTAATTACTAAGGAGAGAAAAACGTTTATAACTCACATATTCAATGGAAAAACTAACCAAAACCCTCGTGGGAGATTAGAGATTAGAGATGTACATAGTAGATATGTTTAGGGGATCTATATACCTTACTGAAGCTGAAGAGTGGATTAATAGAGTAAGAGAATGTTTGTAAATTATTATCGACTGTGAAGATAATATAAAAGTCAAGTTAGTAGAAACCATGCTTCTGGAGGAAGCAAAAGAATGGGGGCTCACAATAAAAGGGGATTTGACTAGGGAAGCAGGTCAAGATTGAGAAATATTTCAAGATATGTTTGGGAGAGAATTGTATTCTAGACATTATAGGAAAATGAGAATTAGGGAAATGGATACCGATAGTAAGCAGGAATCTATAGGATTGTATTTTATAGGAGAAGTGACATCTAAACAAAAAAGTAAAAGACAATGTTATAAATGCCAAAAATTTCATCGAGGAAAATGTTTCATAGATGAAGTAAAATGTTTTTACTGTCATCAGATGGGGCACTTCAAAAACAACTGTTTGGCATTTAAACTAGACCAACATGTGGAGATAAGATCGAGATCGATATCAACCGAAGTAGCTTAATCTGTTCGTAAAGGAGTAGAAGTGGCAATAGAAAGGAAGAATAAACTTAGGTAAATGGTAGTTTGTTGCAGTAAAAGTGGGAGGACTAGTACGAACTTTATCAATGTTGTTTCTTTATGTTTGTGAAATACTGTAAGACAATATATATGTAAAACTTATGTCAATAAAATGTGTGTTTTATAAGTATTTGTTTAAGTGGTTAACCAAGTAAAATAGTTGGATTAAGATTAAGAGTTAAAGAATATTATGCATAAGTCATAAGTACATACAAATATCTAAAGATATTATTGCATGCATAAAGTCATAATGCCTCACCACTGAAGAAGGAGTACAGGAAAGGCAGAAATGCCTACTACAAACATAGAAGAGGATTAAACTCTTGAAACTAAATCAAGTAAGACAACTAGAAGAGATGAACAAAGTTATCAAGAAATTATCCAAAAATTGATGGAATCGTTGGGATGGTCCACATTAAAACTGACAAGAAAAGTAACATTGAAAGATGAAAATTTTTAGATGCTACTATCTTTGATGGATCATAGGATTTAGCTGATGCAGAGGCATGGTTGAATTTGTTGGAAAAATGTTTTGAAGTGATGGAATAACTAGAGGAAAGGAAAGTTAAGTTAGCCATTTTTCTTCTTCAGAAGGAAGCAGAAGGCTAGTGGAAATCCATTAGGCTCGTAGGAGAAATACAAACACTATGAGGTGGAAAGTATTTAGAAAAATATTCGAAGATAAATATTATCCAAATACTTATTATGAAGCTAGGAGAGATGAATTCTTAAGGTTAAGACAAAATCCATTATTAGTAGCGGAGTGCAAGAGAAAGTATACAGAGCTCTCATGTTATGTAGAACCCATAGTGGCATTAGAAAGTCATAGATGCCGACAGTTTGCGAAAGGTCTTTGGCAAGAAATTCGTACTCCAATAACGACAACATCTAAATGGATGGATTTTTCAAAGTTAGTAGAACTGCATTAAGAGTTGAGCAAGTTTAGTAACAAAAAATCTAGACAGTACAAGACCATAAGATGTTCTAAAATCAAGTCTTCGTGAAGCTAGACAAGAAAAAAGGAAAAGCTTTAACATAGGAGTGTTCGAAGGAAGAAGTTCTAAGAACAGATCCAAATGGAATTTATTCCAGCCACAAAGTTCAGTAGGCAACTACCAAAGATCAGTTACAAGTGGTAACAGTAAACCTATTTGTAACTAGTGCTGCAAGTACCATTTAGGGCAATGTCTTAGAGGTAGAGACATTTGCTTTGGATGCAAGAAGTCAGGACATTTTGCAAGAAATTGTCCACAAATGTGTAAGTCAACAAGGAGAACAAAGTACAGCTTCTCCATTAATAAATCAATCAAAAGTGACTGTCAAGTGGAGAAGGACCTAGTAATGCAAAGCAAAAAAGAAATTTAAGAAGATAAGTATTTTTGTGTTGTATAGATGTTGTTGATCTTGTAATTAAATTTTAAGTTTCAAGTTAACTTATGTTAAGAGTTGAATGAATAAAAATGATAGTTGTAAATTTTGAAGACGAAATTTGTTAAGGGGGTGAGAAATATGAAACCTCAAAATTTCTAAGACCTTTAAAACTTGTTAAGATCTGGTAAAGATAAGAGAAAATGTGATTAAAGTCATATAGAAAAATAAAGTATTAAGATTTGAGTTTAAGATAAAAGGGAAAATTAGTTGAAAAATGGCCAAGTGTCAAAAGGAAAGAGTACTAGGTGTTAAGAGCAAAGAAGATAGGCAGTCAACCGTGAAATAACCTCTAAAAGACAACTCATAGGCGAATTAGATGGCTTGGCAACAAAGAAATTGCTAGGTGAAATGATTAACCATGTGTGTCGTTGGCTATGGGAGAAGGATTAACCATGTGCTAGGGAAGAAGATACTAAGAGGTTAGTAAGTGAAAATGGACGGCCAAGGCTATGTGAGGAAGGCTTGTAAGTGAGAAAGCTTGCAACCATAAAGTTTAATGGTTGAACAACTGGGCATTTGAGAAGGCTAGGCGTTTAAGAAATTCAAGAAGAAGGCTTTGATCAATCTTATGTGTGAGAGCTTAACGAAAGATTAGAGAGAGAAACCATCATCTTCTTCTCCTCTAACTTATAAAAGGGCAAGGAATTCTTAGGCATTATGCGGCTTGACTCCCTTCTGTTTATACTTTCAATGGTCGAAAGGTTACATCAATCTTCACTCCTTCCCTATAAATATAACAAGTAGAGAACTTGCTCTCTAAAAGGCTGATTTCAGAACTTGAACAATGTGGGTCACACTCTCTTTTGGCTCGAGAGGAGTTTAGGTTTAGTGAGACTATAGCTTATTGTTCGATAAATGAATCAATGGTACTTAAGGAAGTAGATTTAACTACAAAAGTAAAATGGTAACTTTTGGCCTAACTTTACTTACGAGCATTTGTGAAGGGACATTGCACTTTTTATTGGTTATATCTAATGGACACAAAAATATATCTACAGTAAGAAGAGTGCAACTGTTAGTCTTTAGTCAGTCTTTATTGGAATGACTGATAGTTAATGATTGAAGATTGATTTTTAATTTAATTAAAGTGTTTAATTAATCAATCCCTTATAATTGAAGTTTCAATCTGTAGATCCATAAGATCCCCTTGTTAGCAACAAAGATAAATGAGAATCAAATACATTATATTACAATTTATTCCATTTAATCAATTTGAACAATTTAAATTAAACCAAAATAAATTTGATTTTCATTTACGAGAGAAATTAATATTTGAATATGATTCAAATGATAATAATAATATGAATAAGATTTAAAAACAAACTATAGATTAAAATTAATATGGATTCGATTCATATTAGAACTATAAAAAAATTAAGATATCTAAACCATTGCGTATATTATATATAATATGATATAAAGTTTGTATTATATGAGATATAATATGGTTTAAATTTATATTAATTCTATTTTATTTTAATGAGTAGAATGACTCTCTATAAAAGTTTAAACAAATAAGGAAGATTTATTTGATAATTTTACCATCCATCTCTCTTTAAATAAATGGTTAAGCTAAGACACAAATAACCTCTTCCTTTGATTTTTCACGATTTCTCTTTGAAATCTCTTTAAAAGTTTCCATAGTAGCAAATTACATCAACCTAAAACTCTTTATGTGATTTTCAGCTCGAGAGTAATGACAAAGATTTTGCGGTGTTCTTGGCAATTTCAAACAAGTGTTCTTCGGACATTCTACAAAGGTTAGTTTTTTTTTTTCCCCCTTTAGAAGCATATTTAGTTTTTACTTTTTTTTTTTTTGAAATTTTTGAATTTCAATTGTTCTATTTGGCATTACATTCATACACTTCCACTATAGGAATTCCATTCCTTCACTAGGTTGTTGGACTTAACTTCATAGGTTGGATGTGGAAGTGATACCATAAATGACCTTTTGAGGAAATTTCAATAATTTTATAATCTTATATTATGCTTAATTTGCTAATTTTGATAAAGAGATACCGGCAATTTATGATAATAGATTTCACTGCATCTGAAAAAGTAGCAAATGTCAAAGCTGATAACCCTCTAATAGCTGTCTGGTATCACTAATTACTTGTCATCATATTTGTGATATTCGTAATTATGCCAAAAAAAAAAGAGGTGTCATTTCTTTTTCTAAGTGTTTTTGTCAAACTAGTGAAAATGATTTAAATTTTGTTTTTGTATCATTTGCAAAGTTAATTTAAGATAATAAAGAGATATGAGTTAAGCTTATTTAATACCATTTTTGTTGAAAGCCTAATTCAATTTTTCAGTAGGATATGATTATTATAATTCCTAAATTTTAATATAAAAAATAGTAATTTTCATAATTTATTTTTAAATATTATTTAAATAATAGAATGGGAAGCATGGGAATAAATACAAGATTACATTAACCACATAAGAATGTAATAGTATAGGTAAATGTATGATCTTTATTTTCTCTCTCTCGAATATTTGACAGAAGTAGACCTCTTGATATTGAATGACATCAATCTCCACGACATCGATGAATTGCAGAGCAACCTCTATCATAGGGATTAGTAGGAGCATGATCTTTAACTTTTGACGAACAACTTGGAGGTGGAGAAGGAAGATCGCATGGATTAGGAAATTTAAGATGGTTTGTCTGTGCTCCAACTTCTTGGCTCATCACCAACATGCTAATAAACACCACACATATCAACCATGACTTCATCTTCTTTCTTCCCACGCCACACGCGATATCTTAGTTGCTAATGATAAAAAATTTTGTTTCTTGTGATCTCGCCCTTTTTCTTCTCTCATTTATAAGTTTCTTAATGATTGACGAACACAAAATGAAGTTAACGAGAGATTACCTAAAATAGGTAGATTGACTAATGTTATATATATATTCACTATTTTTCAGGAGTTTTAGTGTTATTGTACAAGAATAACAACTACACCATACAAATTTGATTTTTATTTAAAAGTATCCAAAAATGGTATTCAATAATTTTAGTAAAAGGTTAACTAGCTCCTAAAAAAATGGAACTTCTCTTTAATCTCGCAATGCAACGATTGGAGGTTATTATACATCCAACTAGCTAGATTTAGTAAAATATCTCATGTGTTTCGTTTCCTGTTGTATATCTTGTACTATTTTACATCAAACTTTTGGTTTTTATCAGTTGGATGGTTGTTAAACACAGTAGTCTTAGCACTTCTTAAATTTGTACGATGAACTGCGTCAATGACATGACTTTTGTACATCTTTTAGAAACGAACCTTATTTTTGAGAATTGACTACCCAACAAACCTAAACTTGTAGTTGGAGGCTGAAAATGTGCTTTATTTCAACCCTATGACACTACTTTAAAGTTTGCTATGCTATGGTGCCATAGGACTCTATTGTGAGATGCTACCTAAAAACCAAGTGTTGTATTCTTTGGGTCATGTCGCAACATCAAATAGTTCATCAGTGTTATCGTAGTTGACAAACTGTTGGTTTTAAAGTTGCAAATAGCTCTATGAGACTATAGTACATGAATAAGGTTTAATATCTTACCTTGTGATACTATAGATAATCCAACTTTATATTAGGTAGAAATTGTTTGATTCAATATGTTTGTGTGCACACATGTGAGTGGCCACATTCTTATAGGATTATTTATAAGTAGCTCATGGTTAAAGAGTAATAGCTAGAGAGCCCACATTGAACATCCTACAATGCACATTATGCTAATAATGTTTTATTTAGTGAGAATTTAATAAAGATGAGGGAGGGTGATTTCTTTTTGAGAGAGAAGAAAAAAATGGGTGACCATATAAAAGAAAGATGTTTTATTCAATGAGAATTTCATGTGAAGCATAAACTTGATTTTTAAGTTAACAGTATTTGGGCCTAGTCCAAATAAAAGCTCAATTTCTAGAAAGCAATAATTACTACAATATTCTATAGAAATTTACTATAGGAGAAATTTGATAACGTATATAAATATCCGTTATTACAGCTCCTTTTATTAAAATAATGAGATCAAAACGCTTAAGAATATGATCAAAATACGTAACTTATATTGTAAATTCATGTATTTAGAAATACATCTTACATAAGCATCGTACCATGCCTGTTTTACACGATTACAATGTCTAAACGCAAGATAAATAGGAAGGAAAAAGCTAGTGAATCACAAGAGCCATCTTGCGCAAATGCCACACGATGAAAACTTGCTTGGAAAATAACATTTTCAGGCAAGGAACCACGTCATCAAGCGAGGAGGTCTCACTAGATGAAAAGATTGGTAGATGAAGTTGATATGACTTCACAAGGCTACAAGCGACGGTGACAGTTTTAGAAAAATAGTAGTTTTCCGTCAAAAGCTGCCTATGAAAGGCGTCATCCCCATCAAGAAGAGCAGGGTCTGAATGGACCAAAAAGAGGCCTGCATAGGGCCAGTGGACATCTGTAGGGGGATAAAGACCTGAGAAGGTCAATCCCTAGAGAGAGAGTGTGGCAGAAAGGAATAACCATTTCGCTGTTTGTAAAGTTTTCTTCTTCTTTTCCGATGAGCTGTAAAAGTGAAAGCCCAACATCTAAGTAGGAAAGAATCAATACTTTCGTTGCTCTTCCCCCAACTTGTAATAGTTTTTCTTCTTCTTTCTCTCCATTTTTACTCTTCTTTGTAATATATTTTGTTCATATTGTACAATGGCCAAAGGCTTACAGTCTTTATATATATATATATATATATATATATATTGCATATTTATACCTTTTCAATCCATCATTTCTTGACTTTTCACTTGTCGATGTGTTATTAGTAGTTAGATTTGTGATAAGTTCTTGATAAGAAGTCTAGCTTATAAATCTTGTCGCATTAGTTGAACTACATTCATCACTAGGCCAGTGTCAATCGTCAACTACCCAAGAGGGCAAGTAACAAGAATAAGGCTAATGCACGCAGGAGGAGTTTGACAAACTTCACCTTGGCAAGAAAACTTCTAACATTTGTATCCCGAAAGGGGAACAAATGCGAACATTAGGCACTAAGAGGTTGCTATCCTTAAATGAGAAGTTCTATAAGTTTTATAAATGAAGTTTCCTAAATATATCTCGCCTAGCAAGCACAGTCATTTGCATCCCAAAAGGTGAGCAAGTGTGGTGTCCAAAAACTTCGAGAGAAGGTCGCCTTAATCATGAGCTGATTATGCAAATTATAACGCATCAAGACTCTCGCATTGTTAGTCGCCTAATAATGCATAGATCTTCCTGCGGGGTTAGATGAGTTACTGGTTTTAGTAGCGAATCAGTTAAAGTAGAGAGAAAAGAATTAAAAGTTTATGTTTAAAGATTTATTTACAAATGTGAATGTTTTCTTAAAACTACGAAATAAAGTTGAAGCTAAAGTTTAAAAGATTTCTTATACTCATCACTCACTTGGCTTTTCTAACTCACTTTTTCAAATGTTTTCATTTCCCAAGTATCATCGTGGTCTCAGAGCTAAGCTTATTGCTACCAAATATCCAGGTTGTCCATCAATTTCAAGTGACTGTCATCCAAGGAGGACTTATATGTAATACGTTTAGTACTGTGGTACGAGATTGGTTGCAATCTTGTGTCTGTAACTAGAATTTTATCGTTGAATATAATGTGTTATTAAGTATCACTCGAAAGGGCCTGTGATTTTGTGTATGAATACTAACTTTGAGTTCAGTTTCAGTTTAGTCTGTTAGTATGTATCATCAGAGAGAGTAGACATATGCTGGCTTCATACCTCATCTCATAGTTAGAGATGGTAATAGGGAGGGGATGTGACATAAATAAAATTAAAGGATTTGAAGAAGTGTTGATATTCTTAGAAAATTACCAAGTGTTTAGCTGCTAAGGAAGTGTTAGGCGAGAAAATTGGAGCTGGAGTTAGGCATTCTGAAAGGAAGGAAACTTAGTATTTTTGTGAGTGATTTTCTAAGGGAAAGAAGTGTTTTGAAAACATTCTTTCTGATTCTTTATGTTACTGTGAATACTTATTGTATTTTATTATTATCGATATTGATGTTGTTTATTTGAAAGGAAAGTTTCTAAACTAATGTTTCTTGATTGACGATTGTGATGATTACGAGTAAACCATTAACATTATTTCTATCAATAAGCTAGCTATTGTGTGCACATAATGAGTAAAGAGAACCATGGTGATGCAAGTGAGAAACTAGTGAAGCAAAGGAGACATCTCGCACAAGAACTAGTAACCCACATAGTGTTTTCCACGCCTTGTGAAAGGAGATGTCGCAATGTCTCCCCTCCCACTCTGGAAAGGCTTCCCTTATCTTTTGGGTTGCGTTTCTCCTAGAAGCATTTTCATTCAATATAACTACGTGGTAGTGTTTTTCACCATTTTGGTGTGCAACCATGGTGGTGCAAGTGAGAAACTAGTGAAGCAAAGTGAGAAACATCTCTAATATAGAATAACGGGGCCAAAACACACAAGAAGAGGATCAAAGCACGTAACTTATGTTGTAAATATATAAGTTTTTAGAAATACACACTTTACATAAGCATTATTCCTGTTTACGTGGTTTTCATGACTAAACGCAAAATGAATAGAAAGGAAGAAACTAGTGAAGCAAAGGAGACATCTCGCGCAAGAACTACGTGATGGGAACTCATTTGGCAATTAACATTTCCAAGCGAGGAACCACATCATCACATAAGGAAGATTCACTAGAGGACAAAGAGTGGGAGTTGGAGATGATGTGACTTGCAACAGACACCTTTTGACGAACAACGCTAACATGTTTGAAAGAATAGAAATTTTTCGCTGAAAGTTGCCTATAAAAAGAACTCCACCTCCACTATAAAAAAGAAGGTTTGAATAGACCAAAAAGGGAGCCTTCATGGGCCAAAACCTAGAGAGTTGGTGGCAAGGATTAGCCTCACCACCGTTTATACATCATTCTTTCATCTTCTCCGACCAGATTATAACGCGACAGCTTAGAGTTTTAGAGAAGACTTCATCCCCTGTTCCCCCTAACTTGTAACACTTTCTTCCTCTTTCCATCTTACTATTTCTTTACATTGTATTGAGTCATATTGTATAATGGCCGAAGACCTTCATTCTTTAATACAATATATCTTTGTACACTTTTCAATCCATCCATGCCTTTATTTTTCATCTATCTTTGTGTTATTTGTAGTTTAGGTTTATGATTTGTTCGCGATAAATAATATACCACTTAATGTGTTAGCTGAGCTACATTCTACACTTGGCCAGTGCGTCGCCAACTACCCAAGAGGGTGAGTAGCAAGGACGTGGCCAACACACATAAGGATGAGTTTTCTCAACTTTTCGAGAGAACTTCCATAATTTGTATCCCGAAAGGCAAAGAAGTGTGGACTATAGACACGAGAGGTTCTTAGAAAAGAAATCCAAAATTTTCTTTAAAATAGCAAAAACACAAAAAAGGCCCCAAAATGCCCATTTTGGCATGCTGGTGCCCAGAGCACAACAACAAGGACTTAGCGCGACATAGGACTTGGGCGGAGCTCGCCACGTGCTAACCTTGCAAGGGACACATTGTGCTCATCTTGATCGTGCACCTCAAACAATATGTGCATCTTGCACCAAGCAAGCTGCATGGCACAGACATATGCTTCGTGTCGCTTGCCATGCGTTATTTTGTGCCTTGTGCGTTGAACAGCCCCAACTAACATCTTTAATCTGAAATGTATACCCAACTCACCTCACCTTTTTTTAACCTTAACTCAACTTTAACTTTGCCCAGATTTTTATTTCTCCACCAGAACCTAAGTCCCACTTTTTGAAGAAAGAGTGAAGTATTGTTACTCTGCTGAGGAGAGCCATTAGACAAGAAGAGAAGCTTAAAGCTAGTCAAGGGAAACTATGTGTTGTGAGTGAACTTTCAAAAGTGTTTTTATTTTTAAAAGGTTTCTTTGAATTTTAAAATGTTTGCAAATTTTTATTTAAAATGAAAGCACATGTTTTGATTTAAAGTAAAGTCTCTGTGTTTAAATAAATATTAATTTTTTTTTAAACCTTAGTCTTGTTCTTGCTATTGAGCTAACTGTTATGTGCACATAAAGAGTAAGGGCAGCCATGTAGAAAAGATATGCATGATGGAATGAGACGGGATAATGAATAAAAGATGTGTATTGCGATTCTGCCTGAGCAATAAGAAAAAATCAAGATATTCCTAGATGCTATTCATTGTAGTCTAAACATGAGGATGGCGAGTCTTAGCGTAGAAAATGGTTTCAGATTTTTTGGCGAAAGGACATTAAGACTAATGAGTATTTCTGCAATTTGATGAAATTGTGAAATAAGGCGATAAGTTTGTTTTAATGAAATGATTATATATGTGAAGAGTCTTTTCAAAAGCTTTTTTAAAACCACACTAAATCTTTTGACTTACGTTTTAAAATTTTCCTTTTCAGATGATCATATATTAAGGCCAGGTTGAGGAAAGGATGAGAAGGTTACTAAGCAAGGAGGCTTTGCAAGGCGTTTAGTTCAAGTTTTTTTAGATTTGTAGTATTTAAAGATTGTTGTAAAATTCATGGTTTAAGTTAATAAAAGTTTAGGTTTTATCTTCCGCTATGTTATGTTCATTTATCGCAAATTAGGCAAAAAGAACATAAGTTTGAGATAGGCGTTTAAGTCAAGTATTAAGAACCTAAGTTGAGTGTTTTGGCATTTCATCTTAGAGGTATCAGAATTTCTCTAAGTCATACCACGTACCGCATGGCAAGCTTCATGTTGCGTGCATGGCGGGGTGTGACAATTATTATCAAGAAGAAGGTATAGATTATCAAGAGACTTTTGTACTGGTTGCTAGATTAGAATCTATTAGAATGTTGTTTGCTTTTGATTTTTATAAAAAATTTATTTTATATCAAATGGATATAAAAAGTTCTTATATTGTGGAAGAAGTTTACATAGAACAACCTTCGAACTTTAAAAGTTTTGATTTACCTAATCATGTTTATAAGTTGAAAAGGCTCTTCATGTCTTAAAACAAGCTCCAAAAGCTTGGTATGATAGACTTAGCAATTACTTGAGAATGACTTTAAGATGGAAAAAATTGATAATACTCTCTTTATTAAGGTTAAAAACAATGACATGCTCATAGTGCAAATTTATGTGGACGATACTATATTTGGGTTCTACTAATTCATCTTTGTGTGAAGAATTTTTCAAGTGTATGCATAATGAGTTTGAGATTAGTATGATAGGAGAACTTAGTTTCTTCCTTGGTCTCCAAATCAAACAACTCAAGGACGACATCTTCATAAGTCAAGAAAAATACATAAGGGATTTGTTCAAGAGATTCAAATTCACTAAATAAAATTGCAAAAACTCCTATGAACACTACCACTAAGATTGACAAAGATGAAAAAGGTAAATGTGTGGATATAAAGACTTATCAAGGTATGATCGGATCTTTACTTTATTTGACCACTAGTAGACCTGATATTATCTTTAGTATATGTCTTTGTGCTAGATTTCAATTTTGTCCTAAAGAATCACATTTGCATGACGTTAAAAGGATACTTAGGTGTTTTCTTGGAACTATTGATGTTGCATTATGGTATTGTAGAAATGTTGAGTTTAATTTGGTAGGATATTTTGATGCGAATTTTTTTGGTAGTTTACTTGGCTATAAAAGTAATAGTGGGACTTGCCAATTTCTTGGTAGTTCCTTAGTATCTTGGTTTAGTAAAAAGAAAATTTCAAAGAGAGTTTTCTTTGTGAGTGTTTAGAGCTTCAACATTTTGTGACAGTTGAATCTAACCCGTTGAAAGGATCGGGTTTGCTCTTGAACCCGAAGAAGGAGTAAGTAGCGGTTCGACTCTACTTCGTGTAAAGAGTGTAAAGAAGATTTTTAATCAAAATCCCAAGAGTGCCTGAAAAAATGGATGTCGATCGAGTTTGACTAAACCACTATAAAATTGTGTCTTCTTAACTATTTCTAAAAAGTCTAATTATTTTTTAATTTAATTTTAGGCATATTATTGCTTGAGATTGATTATATAATCTATTACATACTTTTTATCAATCTTGTCATTTAACATAAATTAGCTAAAACTTTTTATTTAATTTAAAAATTATCTAATTAGTTGTATTTGAATAAATTTACTAAAAAGTTTAATTAAACCTTATTCACCCCGCATAAGATTGCCCAGATCCAATTATTATGCACTTTTTAAAGTTTAGGAACTATATACAAAATACTAATTTAGAGTTTTATGAGCAAGCTTCCTAACCTAACTTGAAGTTCCCACTACACCTGGTAGTCAATAAGACTTTTTTGTTAATATTAAATTACACGTTTCAACTGAACAAGGTTTGGGTCATATCTTTTCTATATCACCACACCCCTAAACTTCATCCTATTTTTTAGGTCCTAATGTATATGACGAATTATTGGACCATATAATATGGTCTAAGGAGGAAGAAGAAGGGAGAGAGGAGTAATATGAATGATATCATCACAGGCATTGTGATATAAAGAGAGCTACTGCTGAAATCAAAAGAAGAAAACAGTTGATTTTGGGAAAGTTGATTCCTTGAAATGCTCAATCAGAAACATAGATTGAGTGAATGTTGAAGGTTGCTGCAATAGGTAGCTATTTGTGGCACTACTATGATGTTCCTTCTCTCAATTATTTGTCATCATATTCATTATCAATCATCAGATTCGTCCCTTTGACTTCCAATCTTCACTACACCAGATGAAAAGACTGTGACCAAAATAAAAAGTAAAAAAACACTGGCCCTACACAAGGACTTTGGCTGGCATTAAAGTTTCCATGTTAAATTTGAGTGATTTAGTTGGTAAAAGAGAATAACCAGTTTTTGGAGGAGGGTAAAATTGAGAGAGTTCCTCCTCAACAAAATCCATGTATATAACAGTGTAATCTACAATCACCACTTTCCATCACAGAATAAGCAGAGATTTGAAGGATGAAATTTCTACTGCTGCAATAAACAAACAAATATACCAGAGGCTTTTTCACAGAACCGAATTATTATACAAAGGGCAAAACGCCCCACTGCACACATTCGAGGCTATATTAATTGACACTGAACACCTAATGCCATGACATAGGATTAAGAGAGTAATCTAAACTAAGAGTCATCACGAGACTGCATTGAAAAACAGAAGCATTTGTCTTTAACTGCTTCACCCTCACTCCCATACTCTTTAAATCTGTACTCTTCTTGCTTGCATGAAGGAGGCACCTTCCCCTCACTATAGCATTGATTGCATAAGCTAAAATGTGATTTGATCTCCTTGAATCGAGAACCGATGATAGGATAACGACAAACAGAGCATACGTGATTTCCATGCCGATTTCTGTCCCCAGCTTCTAGCTTCAACAGGGTGGACATGATACCAAAACCCCAATCTGAGTCATTAAACATGACAAGAAACTCTGTGAAAGACACAATTGAATTGTCTGTCTGGCCATGGACTTCCAGAATTTCGCTGGATCGTTGAGTAGGAACATATATGGACCTTAACAATTTTATATACCTGACTGCATCAAATTTTCTGATCTGTGTACCACCATCGTTCACAGGTCGCCATACGAGGGCGTCGTATGCCACCCGCTTCCTTTTTTCAGTGGGTCCAGTGCAAATGGGAGCAAGAACGGCAAAAAACAGGCCTAAGTCCACCCTTCCTGATCCTGACTCATCCAAGACAGAGAGTATCCTCTCGTTGATGACCTTGACGGCTCCTTGGAAGGTTTCTGGCTTCAAGAAATTCAACAATCTACGAAGAATTTCTTCCAAGCTAGGCTTGCGTATGGACTTCTCAGGCACACCGCTACCTGAATAAGACACTGGCACATCATGTTCACTGATTTCCTTCTTAATAAGTTCCACATCACAACGATTCAATCTAGTAATCTTCTGAAAAGCCCTGATTTCAAGAGCATTTGAAAGTTCCGGTCTCAAAACAGTCTTCTCTCCAAGAGTCTTAAACTTTGAGGCCTCCACAACTATAAAAGACCCTTCTCCATTTGCACTGCCATTGGTTTTCAACTTCTTTTTCTGCAGGTGCTTCAAATGCGATATTGCATCATGTAACTCGACCCTGTTTGTCATTTTCAAGGCTTCCTTTAAGGCCTTCTTAGCATCCTCAGTTTCACCAGCACCCAACAAGGACACAGCTTTGTTGAGCTGCGCGCCCGCCAATGGTTAGGCCACACAGCTAAAACCCTAGTATACATTTCTGAAGCTCTCTGGAACCTACCTAAATCCATGTAAAGTCCACCCAAATTATACAAAGCATCTACATGACCAGGTTTCAAGTCAATTGCCTTCTGAAACACCTCAATTGCTCTCTCATCTTCCCTCATTGCATGCAAAGCCGATGCCAAATCACAGTGAGCATCAGCATAATCCGGTTTCATGAATATGGCTTCTTCCAATGCCTTCACGGCAGCCCTATATTCTCCTACCCCAAATAAAGCACTCCCCAAAAGTTTCAGGGCTCTAAAATGTGTAGGACAAAGAATTGCAGCTTCTCTATAGTATTCACAAGCACTTAAAACCATACCTTCACCTTCAAGTGCAATACCAAGATTGACATAAATTTGTGGAAGCAAATATCCCACTGATTCCCACCAGCCTCTGCCGCTTCCAGTGCCAACAGAAATTCTTCCTTAGCCTCCTTATACTTTCCAAGTACATACAAACAATTACCAGCTCTAAAATGTGGCCTCACATCCGTAGGTTGCAATTCACAAGCTCTCTTGAAACTCACCAAAGCCTCCTTAAAGAGCTGGTGCTCGTACAAAACCCTACCAATTGCCATATGGCCATCAAAAGCCTCCTCTCTTGATCGCGCTCGATCTGCTCGGGTTCTCAACACCCCTAATTCCTTCAAAAACGAAGCATAATCATGGCCAGACTCTTCCCAGAAAACCCTCTTCTCGGAAAGCTCGGAAGAGGGCCCTAATTCTCTGGACCAACCTGCATCAGAGTAGGCATCGAAATTATCCCCTTTCAATTTCCCATCCTTAGCTTGCTTAGCCTTCAACCTCTTAATAATTATCTCCAAATCATCGACAATCTTCCAGGTATCGTCAAACACAATGCCATTATTAGGCGACAACGCCCATGCTGCAGTCCTCTGCTTCTTCTGTGACTCCAAAGCACGCTCATCGGTAATTGAAGAAGACGAAGCTTCTGAAGTGACCAAAACAGCTTTATTATCATCCTGATTGAGTTCCAATTGAAGAGCGTCGAAGTCACGATCCACATCTCCAGCGCCATCATCATAAGTCCTCAACAACCCTTCAAAAGTTAAACCCTTATCAGCTTGAATAAAATCCCCATACGTCCTAAACACCTCGTCGAGAATAGCATTGATCTGTTCATCGCTGAACTTGACCCTAGGGTTAACAGCAACAACAAGGGCAGCCATTTCGTCCCGATTAAGACCCCCGTCATGGTTAGAGTCGAATTTATGAAAGATTCTTTTGACCTTCTCCGATCTGCCCTCTGGTCGACATTGTTAAGAAAAAAAAGGGGGAAGCAGATGAAGAAAAAAAAAGGAAAAAGAAAAAAGAAAATGAAAAGAAAATGAAAATGAAAACTGAGGGGATGGAATTAGGAAGAGAGATAAGGCAATGGATGGATTTAGGGTTTTAAATTTAGATAAGAAGATGAAATGAAAGGATGAATTCTCCTTTTTCTTGGTTTCATTGGATCTGGAAAAGAAAAACGAAGAGAAAGAAGCAACTTCCGGCTATCGCCTTCTTCCCTCTCCTTTATCTCTGTTTTTCTCGTTTCCGACTCATATTTCTTTTATATATTTAATTATGAGAATAGATATGAAGTTTCAAATCTTAATTTAAAATTATAACTAATTAATCTCCCTATACTTTTAAAATGTAATCCATTTTAATTAAAACCAAATTCAACATTCCTCCATACCTAAGGGCTATGTAGGAAGGCAATTGGTAGATCCTCATAGATGATTGAAAGAAAAACAGGAATATTTTTCAAGAAAATTGAAGATTTGGTTGTTAAAATATTTAACATAAAACTCATAATAATATTATATGTAATGTTTTATTTAAATATTAATTGAAGTTTTTTTGAAAAAAATGTTTTTATAGTGGTATGTGGTTGGCAATTAAAGTGATGGGGAGTGGTGTGAATTGGAAATGCCATGTTGTGCCAGCTGCCTTTTGATACATTAGTTAATATAAAGAATACAAACACTCTTTCTTTTGGGCTTCCATTTTGGTTGTTGTTATAATTATTATGTAGTTAATTAAGCTAAAAAAAAGACCATTATTATGTAACAGTAAGTAACACATCATATCTTTTACTTCATTCTTTCTTTTTTCATGCACTAACTTACGCTCAACTTTCTTCCTTTTCTTCTCTTTTTCAATTCCCTTTCTGTCATCACCTAACCTCTAATTTCAATGCTTAAACAACAGATCACTTTATTAATTATTTCCCTAAACTTAATCAATTTTCTTTTCTTTTTCTTCCGTTAAAATCTCTAGGGTCGTTTGTTTGTTTGTTCATATTCTTTTACAATGTCCTTCATTTTTTCTTCTTCTTATCTTTTCATCAATTTCTAACTTATTTTTTCTCCAAAATAATAATTAAAAGAAAACAAAACAACTATACATTTTGGGAACTGCTTTTCTAATGCAGTTTTTTTTTACTAATCAACAATCTTTTAATTCTTTTAAATATATATACTAAACACAATTAGATTGAAAAAATATAAGTGTAACCAACATGAGTTTAGCTCAACTGACACCTGTATGTTCATATAGACAAGAGGTTCTAAATTTGAATTTTGTATTCTATTTGTATTCTATAGCCTGTTATATACAATTTATTCTCTTTTGAGGTTTATCATTACATATGAAAAAAAAGTTTATGATTATTTTATATGCTTAAAACAATGTACATTAGACATGCAAATGTTGAGGAATATAACATAAATACGTTAGACATACAAATATGGAAATATTAAAAGCATTATTATTATTAATATAGTTTCTTTTATTAATTGCCTCAAAACATCATTCCTATTTACATGTAATCTTACATTTTAATTCTTAAATTTTGAACAAAAATGGTACATACAAATTCATTTTTTTTGAATAAGGTGTCACAACCACCGTACTCTTGAGTGAAATTAAATACCAACATTATCACCACCACTATAGTTGAATTAAATTGTAACAATTT
This sequence comes from Cucumis sativus, assembly GCF_000004075.3. NCBI lineage: Eukaryota > Viridiplantae > Streptophyta > Magnoliopsida > Cucurbitales > Cucurbitaceae > Cucumis > Cucumis sativus. The sequence continues at coordinate 35,579 of NW_022279525.1, read as the reverse complement.
TAGAACTGTGTAATCAATTCTATACATATTTTATTTTATTTTATTTGGAGTGAATTTAACTCAATTATGATTATAGTGAATGTGATTTGATTTGATGTTAGTACTAAAAAAATGTCAGATAGTTGATTAGATTCAAAATAATTAAAATGTATAACAATGTTTTAAAAAATTTATAAATATAGTCAAATATGTTAAAATATATCAATAATAAGAGTTGATCACCATAGCGATATTCTAATAGAATTTGCTATATTTATTGAGAACTTTTAAAAAATGTGGCCTGTCATCCGTTAGAGAGAAAAAGTAAATGTAATGGGCTGGGCTTCAGTTATTCTCAAGGAAATGTCGTTTATTGGGCCTAAGCCCAATTACAGAAAATGCGGCCCGCAACAGAAACCTCCCAATGGAGTGGTTTCGTCTTCGAGTGGAGGCTGAGAATGCCACCGATTCTCGTCCGACCGTGTCGTCTCTGGTCATCGTCCGTTGGCCGTAAAGAAACAGAAACTCTATTCCGTGGAATCTTTAGTCGGCACGATAATTTTCCGGTGAAAAGAAGAATTAGTAAAGAGAAAAACGCTACGTTGAAGCGAGAATGAGTAAGAGGCCCCGCCGGACCCCGTGGCCGTACTCCGAGGACATCGGGCTTCCGTCATGGACGTTTCATTTCATCCATCTGAACCTCTTCTTTTTTCGGGGTATCCATTAGTTCTGATTCCTCGTGATTTCCTTTTTGATTCTTTTGCTTCCGTTATTCTGCTGGATAGTAAAGCGTTGTGATTGCGGTTCATATTAGCTCTGCAGACGGTGAGTTGCGTATCTGGGACACGGCCCAGAATCGAACGGTTTCGTCAGCATGGTATGGCATTGACTTCTGTTTTGCTCCTCGAAAATTTTCCTTTCTCTTGTGCATTTGTGATTCATTTATAATTGGGATAACTGATATCAGGGTGCATAGTGCAGCACACGGAATTATTAGTGTTGCTTGCAGTCGTTCTATTGGGACAAATAGAGTCGTCAGGTGCTCTTCTACATGTACTTATGTCCGTATACTATTCATGTCTTCTGAATCCACTATGGAACTTTTAGTTCATCACTTGAATGGTTTGTGAGTTGTGTTATGTGTATACTCTTGATCTTTTGATACAGTGAAAATTGTGTATGCTTATAGTTTAATTCCTCTGTGTGTAGCCAGGGTAGGGATGGAACTGTTAAGTGCTGGGATATTGATGATAGGACTCTGTCCAGGTATTTGGTGCTTTATGAGGCTTTATTCATTGGCACTATTTTTTAAGAACGTTATTGCAGAAGTTATGGTTTATGAATCATGACTTTATTGATCATACAAGAAATTATTATCTGAACTGGTTGTTCATTTTGAGCATTTGGACTTTATGTGACGCCCATCTTTGTAATTTTCTCATCATGGATAATTTTTTGTGTCTTTTCTTTTTGGTAATTCACATACCTTGTTGGAAATTTTATGCATAACAGAGTTCCTACTGTCTCAATCAAGACAAATGCCTATCACTTTTGCAAACTCTCCTTGGTGAAGCAGCCTTCTGATTTTTCAAGCCACAATGATGGTCCTAATTGTATTAATGATCGAGACGAGAAGCCTGTTGAGGCAACAATTTTGGGCTGCAGTGGAGATAAGGCTCAAGGAATTTCTACTGAGCATTCCTACAGATCAGAAGGTTCATTCAAATTGATGGTTCATGTAATTTTTCTTTTCCAAATGTTTTGTTGAGTATAGATCAAAGCGTAATGACATGTACGCCAACCTCATTGACATGCATTCCTTTCCTTGAGGTGGGAGATTCAAATTTCCATACTCCATTTGTTTTAGAAAAAAATGATGGTGCAACTTTGTGTTCTAACCTTATTTTGATGAAACCTTTAGACTTCAGATAATTTATGCAAATCAATGCTTATTTGAAAATGGTCTTTTTCCTGATTTCTGCTGATATTATACAGTTGATGGCTGAAGTATGTGGCTGTCTCAGGGGAGCAATCTTCAGAGGTTTTATGAAGATTATTTTTTGTCTCTATTAACACATGTACCGCTCATTATCTAAGCCTTGATTTCATTCTCTCTGCTGGTTGATGAAAGGTTGAAATTTGGGATCTGAATGCTGGGGAGAGGTTGCTACGACTTCCTCCAAACAGTGAAGGGGATTGCCCAAACATCTCTACCAAGGATAGAGGTTGGGTTTCATTTTGTTTGCTTCAACCATCATTAAGCATTTATTACATTGGTCTGTTTTAATAGCATTCAAAAATATCTTTAACAAAATGGTAATTAAAACAATGTTGGTAATAATACCTATATTGGAAGTTTTTACAAGTATAGTTACCATTCATTCCATAACCTAACTAAATAAAGGAATTGATTCCCTTATGAGTCCAACTATTTGATCCATTACTATTAGTGTTTTAGAAATTTTTTTGCTACCATAGTACATACTACTTGCATTCCTAATTTGTAATTTCAATAAATGATATATGAATTTATTTTGTGGACCCATATTATTCATAAAAACAAACATCGTGGCAAGGTAGTACGAAGAATTCTCTGTGCTATGATAGACTATAGTACTGAATGTTTTTCCATTAGTGAACCAGATGAGGATGTCTTTCTATTAATTCTCTGATTCTAATGTTTTCCCATTAGCGAACCAGATAAGCATATATTTCTATTAATTCTCTGATTCTATTTCATAACCTTGTAGTTATAGTTGTGTATGGAGCTATCATATGATAATCTCATTTTCTCATCCTAGGTACAGGATAAACTTGAGTTTTTGCTTTCTTTTTTCTTAATATATAATGCATACTTTTAATTTTTTAATATATATTGTATACGTTTAATTTTTTATCACTTAATTTTTGTTCTCATCTACTTTTATTTGATGCATCCCCAGCGAGGAAAAGATATATGATAAAATTTTCCTCTTTTCATTTTCATGTCGATTTTGAAATCTTAAGAATTCGTCCCTGGCAGGATTGTGCATGGCAGTTCAAGCCTTTTTACCATCTAAATCTCAAGGATTCTTGAATGTCTTGTCTGGGTACTTCTTTTTACTTTTCTTCTTCTTTGTCATCACCAAGATAGATTTTGTATTAAAAGAACACTCAAATAGAATAAAGATGCTTGTGTGGATCTTTCTCATGTCACATTGTTGATGACATCTTAACTTGATCTACACCATATAATCTACCTTCCAAAACTCTTGTGACCATAATGTAGGTTATGCTCACTTAGTTTTAAAGAATTTTATTTAATAGTCATATATTTGGATCAAGCCATCTTTGGTTCTCGCATTTCAGTTCATAGGTTTTATGAATTTCACTATCCATTTCTGTATAGAATGTAAATTTCACTCTTTCAGAGTCTTTTCAATATTTATAGATACGAGGATGGTTCCATGCTTTGGTGGGATCTAAGGAATCCGAGAGTTCCATTAGCATCAGTGAAGTGTCATGTAGAGCCAGGTTTTTATCCGAACATTATGGACTTTTGTATAGTCTTTCCTCAATGAGAGGCCAATTTTGAGTATCTTGTTTGCAGTTCTGAGTATTTGCGTTGATGGATCATGCCATGGTGCTATATCAGGAGCTGCTGATGAAAAAGTCGTGATGTTTAGTTTAGATCATTCCACGGTATTTCATATTTTTTTCGGAAAAGAAAAAGAACATCATTTTATGCAATTAACGTATGATATAATATTTCTGCAATATTGAAATATTCAGCTAGATTTTGATCTCGAATGAGTTGATGTTAAACCTTCCTGATTTGTTTAGTACTGCAAAATTAAAATATTCAGCTCAATAATTGTTTGGTGAAGGGGATGCTCATCATGACACTTCAAATCCGTTCCATGAATCAATGAGAATAACTGGAATTTGCATTCTTTCCGAGGAAAAAAATTATTTTGATAACAAAATGTGTTTTTGCATGTTTGTTTATGCTAAATGCCTTTCAACTTTTGGTATGAGTGGTTGCCACTTTGCACTTCTGTATGAGAGTTATTTATTTTAGTTGTGTTGAATTATGAAGGGGACGTGTCTGGTGAAGAGAGAAATTACTTTGGAACGGCCTGGCATAGCTAAGGTCTCTATTCGATCAGATGACAAGATTGTTGCTACTGCTGGTTGGGATCACAGGTTAGCAATGTTATAGTTGGGAACGAGCTGCCTGTGCTTTATATGTTTCTGTTGTGCCTGACTATGTTTCCCCGTCAACCAAAATAACCAAATTATCCGTGTATTCTATTGTTTGAATACAATGTCAAAGAAAGAAGGTGAATGAAGTAGTGAGAGCTAATTGCAAGACACGGGTATCCATGTATTCTACTGTTTGATATAGTGGAATACTTCTATAGTCTGATTGTTATGTCTAGTTGTCCCAATCAAAACAGTTTCAAAAGATATTTATGAGATTACTGTTGAATTTTTAAATAGAGCTGCTTTTTCTTTTGAATTGGGACGAAACGTGTGCGAAGATTAAATATGACTCTACAAGAATGGTTTATATCATCTCTGCTACTTGATACTGTCTGAAATATGCAAATCATGTTTTGAGAGAAGATCCTTCAATTATACTGTTTAATTTTCTTTCTTTCTCCTTGTGGCAGAGTGCGGATTTATAATTATCGGAAAGGGAATCCTCTTGCTATATTGAAATACCATCAGGCCTTGGTATATTTTCTTTATATGGCAATGCCACCAAAAGTTTTCAGAATTACCACCATTTTGTTTGAAAGATGATAGAACACGGCTATCTTTTCAAACTATATGCATTCGTTGACTTCATCTCTAATTACTCGTTGATCTTGATTCTAATGAGAAAATAATTTTAACATGCCTTGAAACTGAACACTAGTTCAAACAACTCTTCATCTTCTTAACAGTGTCGAAACTTTCTTTTTCTAAATGAATCGTATTTATATTTTTCATGCAAGTATGGCAAAGGACTTTTTTTTTTCTTTCTTTTTTTGTTGATGAATTTGATGTGGCTATGACTACAAACTGGTTTTTAAATCATCTTGTATTACTGATTCTGCTTCCTGTTTCCTAATGTTTAGTATCTCAAAAATCAACAGTTTTTCATATGATAATTGCTTTTTATACTTGCAGTGTAATGCTGTGTCATACTCAGAAGACTGTAAGTTAATGGCATCTGCATCAGAAGATAGAACTGTAGCACTTTGGGAGCTCTATCCTCCTCGAACTTAAATTCAAATGACTGCTGTTGCTTTTAACTTGGGAGAAGGGTACAACTTTTGACTCACCGTGCCCTGATGTGCATTATGTTTTTATTTATTAGAATAAAGTTTGTTATTTATTTTCAGTGGTGATAAGAGGTAAAACTTGAAAGCACCCACCCTTCTCTGTGGTGTCATCCTTCTACTTGTATACCCGTTCCATCGCACAAGAATGAATTGAGTTTATTATTGAAACTCTCTCAGCGTTCTATAGTTGGAACTTTGATCAGACTTCAAAGGAGAATGAAGTATTATCGGTTGGTACGTTAAAATTGTTTGTTTATTTTTCTTCGACAATTCTTTAGTGGTGGATACTCTTGTTCTATGGCATCTGGTTAATTTTGGTTCGGTCACTTAAAGCTTCTTGGTCTGGACACTGGTGTATCAAATTCATCGTAGGCATGATAAGATGACAACAAATAACCAAGCTTTTGGAGCACATCCGTAGGTAGTTTACAAAGTTGGTTCTATGATCGACAGACACAAGCAATGACTTGCATGACCATTGTATCTGATTTTACAATGTTCTTAATAAAGAAATGAGGTGTTGTCTAGAACATTTCGAGCTTCTCCCCACAAACATGTATATCATTAATGTTGATGATTGATACTTGGGGGGAGATAATTGATATCCGGTCACGTATGTGCACACATGCATGGAGTACAATTGCTTGGAAATCTCGTGCTCTCATGCAATAACTGCAGTGACACCCCAATTCCTCTATTGAATAAGGTACCAAGCGTAGATCAACGCTAGACTATTCGAATACCTTTGATAGGGGAGGATGCACAACAAATACACAGATGTACTAGATGTAGTACATGGAAACATAACAAAGAAACCTATCGGTAAACTTTAACAACACCAAGATAAACTAACTTGAACGTTTATATATGTTGCACTATCATTTAACATTACAACATGATCATACTTGTTTGTTACGACATGATCATGCAATTATTTTTTTTAGTGTCGTTAACATTTTCAACTCTAATGCATGTCTCCTACACGTCGTGCAATGTTACGCACAATCGTTTAGTCTTTTGGATTATAATACTAAGTGATTGGATTTGCTACATGATTTATCAACATATATAATTTCATACTTTGCTTATTCATCACATGATTGATAGTTTAATTCTAAGGGATTTTTAAAAAATATAACAAAGTGTCAATATTTACACTATATAGAGCAATTTTGAAAACGGAAAAAACTCACAGATCCACAATAAAAAATATCAAAAATGTCATCATGATTAATTGGCACCTAGCGTGCTAATATGTTTGGTAAACGATTGTTTAGATATAAGAGTCAAAATCTGAACGGTTTTTTTTCTCAAGATTCTGTGGATGCGATTATTTAGATTTGGCGTATGTGATCATTTAGATTTGATCTTTTAAATTGGGTAGACAAATCTAAATGATTTTTTTCAACTCAAATTTAAATGATTTTGTTTAGATAAATTACATGATCATTTAGATTTGATTATTTTTTATACACGATCGTGTAGATTTGGCTATCCATTATGCAAATTATTTTTGTCACGATCTTTTATATTTGACATACATCTTAAACAACCAAATAACAGTTTGAAAAAAAATATTGAAAAAAAATAGATCTTATATATTTAGTCCACAATCTTGAACCAAATAATAATTTAGAAAAAGGTTGTAGAAAAAGAAAGAAAAAGACGATGAAAGAGAAAAGAAAAATTGTAAGATGGGAAGGAATGGTAAACCTGGAATATTTTTAAAAAATAACCGACTTCATGAGCTTTTTTATTTTCTTAAATATACATTGTGGACATATAGAAAATAAACATATAAATACATAGTTTAAAATAATAAAAAGGAAAAAGATAAAGATACATGTTTTCAAAACTTATTAGAAATACTTATTTCATAAATTCAAATTTGCTCTATATTTTCGGAATCTAAACATATAACAATATTTCAAATTTGTCTTATATTAATTTAATATCTTAAATAGAGATTATGGACATGTAAAAAATAGGAGTCTTTTAAAAAATATAACAAAACAGCAAAATATTTACACCGTATAGAACAATTTTGAAAACAAAAAAAGTTCAAAGGCCCACAATGAAAAATTAAAAAAATGTCCCAATTAATTGACATCCAGCATGCATAATATATTTGGGAGACGATCGTCTAGAATTTGGATAACAATCGTTTATGTTTGACTATTTTTTCCTATACAATCGTTTAGATTTAATCGTTTGGATTTGACTTCCTAAATCTAAATGATCAAATTTAAATCTAAATGATTTTTTCATAATTTTTGTTATACGATCGTTTGCATAGATCGTTTAAATTTGGGTTTTCAAATCTCAATGACTTTCTTTCAAGATTTTTTGGTACTCGTTTATATTTGAAAAATGATCATTTAGATTTTGTAAACGATCATTTAAATTTGGTATACGATCGTTTATATTTGGAACAGATCGTTTAGATTTGGCTACCCAAATATAAATGATTTTTATAAGATTCTTTGTACACAATCGTTTAGATTTGGCTCGTAAACGATCGTTTAGATTTGGCTATTCAATATCTCAACTATTTTTTTCACGATATTTTATATTTGAAACAACCAAATAACAATTTGAAGATTTTTTTTTAAAAAAATAGATCTTTTATATTTGGTACACGATTTTGAACCAAATAACAGTTTGAAAAAAGAATTGCAGAATAAGAAAAAAAACGATGGAAAGAAAAATAAGAAGAGAAAAAGACGATGCAAAGGAATGGCAAACTTGAAATATTTTTAAAAAATGTTGAGTTTCATGGATGTTTTCATTTTGTTACCAGGACCGTAAATATTTTGCCAGTTTGTTATATTTATGAAAATTAACCTAGAAAATAAACGTATAAAGATATAATTGAAAATAAAAAAGAAAAAAGAAAAACATAAAAAAATAGATTTTCAAAACTTATTAGAAATACATTATTTTGGAATCTAATTTAAAAATATTTATTATGGATGGATTAGTTATATAATTCTAAAATCTTATTAATTTATTAAATATTGAGTTTGAGTTATGGTATAATAAAATAACTAATTGATAATATGAATTTGAGATATTCCATTACTTTAGGGGAAATTTTGTTGCAATGTCGTCCAACAAATAAATCCAAGTTTAGTTAGAATTTAACAAAAGAATCACGTTTGTAAATACACTGTATTTCTCAAATCCAATAACCTTTCTTGTCTGTAGTGGAGAGCATTAAGCCTGGATTACAAAGATTAGCTCACAAAATTGTCTGTAGTGGAGATGTGCACCAAAGACATGCATTGGGAACTTCTCTATATTTTGCAGGAAACAAAATTTCGGACGTTTGAAGAGTTTTCGACTCGTTTCCATGATATGGAGCTGAGTATCGACAACAAAGGAGCAAAATATTTCTTGGTTAAAAAGTTTAGGAGTGACAATAATAAAATTGATGGCACTAAAAATATCGCAAATAGTGTCATAAAAGAGTCTATGGTTGTTCATGCAACTCCTTTGAAATCTTTCTCTAAAAGAAAAGAAACAAAAATTGAAAGAAAACATGATGGCGATGAAAAATGACACCCAACTCCTAGGCAAGACAAGAAAAAATTTATCAATTTCCGAATTCTGATGTTGCAGACATGCTATAGCAACTACTAGAGGAACAACTTATTCAACTGCAGAATGCAAACGAGCGGAACAGGCAAGAAAAGTAAATGATCCTAAATACTGTAAGTCCCATCAGGTCATTAGTCACTCTCTTGAAAAGTGTTTCGTGTTGAAGGAGTTAATTATAAAGTTGGCTCGTGAAAAGAAGATCGAGCTGGATATTGATGAAGTAGCTCAAACGAATCATGTTACGGTCGAGATGACTTCAAGTGTTCCACAATCAACATAGTTTTATGATCAAAGGAAAAACTTAATTCATTTTAGGAATTTTGAGCCTATAGTTGTCCAATTCCAACAATGGATCGTGACGAAAAACTCCCAAAACAAAGAAGAGCCAGTTGAAGATGATGGTAAATGATGGATAGTTGTGACTCGTCGAAAAGGGGAGACAGACAAATTTCATTCAAAAGGAGTCGAACCTCCATTAAAAGCATGGAAAAGGAAGCAACCCTCTTAAAAAGAAGGAAAAAAATAAACAAAAAGACGTGGAAGCCTAAGCCTATCAAAGAAAAATTAACACTAACTTCTTCTGGCCTCGACGATCGATAACTTTAACAAAAATTCTACCAAGACGTTTCCTTGATGATCATCCAAAGGAAATATTAGAAGTCAATGCATGTCATGCTGTTAGTATAGCAGAAGTCGACAACAATTACGCATCTTATGAAGAAATCGACAATTCAAATGAAATCAAGCAAATGACTTTTGTCTTTGATCGTATCAAGTCTTCAACTCCTTTTGATCGTCTAAAGACGACAAAGGATCAACATGAAAGAGAGATGAAAACTTTGAAGACAAAAAAATTGTGTCCATATGATATAACCATTATAAGTTAGTCCTTCATAGGTTGTTCATAACCTCGCGTGTGTCAAAGTACTGTTTTGCCTTCGAGATTACATCTTGCTCTTTATATCCTATTTATCCAGTATTAAACAATTGGTTTAAGGTCTAACCTTTAAACCAAATCTCACTCAAGCCAATGAGAGGGTGAGGCTCCTTGCTCAAGACTTGGATTTAGTCATTAAGGGAACAACTTATCTACTAACTCTAAAGCATGGTAGAAGTGAATTTCATCTTGCACCCTATGTTCCTAGCTATCCACCTGGTCTTACTCTTAAAATGTGAGGCTTATTGAGTCAGCGTTGTTAAGCTGCCCTTACATATGCAGATTTAAGGAATAATTCCATGTGAACAAAAGTTCATAGTTAGCTCAGGATTAAGATAAAGTTATAATGAATATTTATAAACGAAATAGTCAGTTTTATTAAAGTCAACGATATTATAACCTAAAAGCGACTATTTAATGGTTCTAGTATTATGTAAACTCTTTACATAGGATGCCTCCACTTCCATGTCTCTACATGAATAATTCACGATCATATCGTTTGTACTAACTACAAAGCGGACCACATCCATCGTGTCTCCAGAATAGGGTGCCCAATCGTGTTCGTATACTATAGACTATTTAGGCTATATACTCGAACTTGATTCACGTTTATGTCTCTACATAAAGTTCAAGTTTACTCAATAATAGCCTGAGGTCTTTAGTTTATTGGTTTTAAGATTATATATCAATAACGAGTTTTAGAACATAAAATTCAATAATTTATTAGTCATAATTTAAAAAACTAAAAATTAAACTTGTACTAGATTGAATTTAGTTTAAAATAATGATTGAATAAATAACAAAGCAAAACCATTTACACGTGAAGATGTTTTAATTTTCAAAAATTAAAAGAAAATATTCAAATAGCTACAAAACTAAGTCTGAAATTTAGAAAATATTTGTAAGTAAACATGAAAAAATCAAAAATCGAATTTACTTTTTTAAGCAGTACTACAGTTCATGATTGGATAGAATAGTGGTATCAGATATCAGAGTCATGCCTCTAACTTTACCAACCATGCTAGTATGATCCTTAGGTTTCGAACAAAGATGTAGTAGAGCTTCGAAAGCCTTAAAAGGAGGACATGTGATGAGACTCTATCAAATGGGCAGGGTGCTTGGAGAAGAGGAGATAACTCAGATAGGGTAGGTAAACTCTATTAGATGAGCAGGGTGCTCTAAGAAGAGGAGTTGACTCAGATAGAACTTGACGGATGGATGACTATTTGAGGGGAGGATTGTGGTAATTTGTTCGAGGGGATGATTGTAATGTAGGGACTTGTTCGAGAGGAGGATTGTAAATCTGACCAAAGTCTTACATCGGTTAGATGAGGAGATGATCTTGGATATATAAGTGAGGACAACTATTTCAAAAAGGCATGTAGTGTATATCCAAAGTGGATAATATCATACTATTGCATAGATATTCAAGGGTTTGTTGTTTTAAAGAATTCAGACATAAAATAAACTCTACTTTGAAATAAACTAAATTATTACAAGTTAAAGTTATTTTTATGGTTTAAGAAAGAAAAATTGACAAGTAGACACCTTGTTTAACATAAAATTTTATTTTAAGAATAGACATATTTCAAATTGGCTAATAAGTAGCCATACATAAATGAACCAAAATTCACGTGGACACAATCACATTTGTGTGGATGAGTTGGGTTTGGGCTAATCATATCATATTCCTACTTCCTCCTTTCAGTTCCATTTTTTTTTCTTTCAACTATCTACAATCTTTAGAAATAATAATAAAGTATATGATAACGTTTAAAAAAATTATAAATATACCAAAGTCTATAGATGATAAACTCTTATAGTTTATATGTGATACACCAATATCTATCATGGATAGACTCTTGATAGATTTCGTTGTTTTAGGGCTTTCTACACTAATAACACCCATCAATGTTACCTACACTATAACTAACATAAGCGGTAAGATTGGATCGTTTGCACAAAAGATTGAGGACAATAATTAGTAACTCGTGCGTTCAGGCATGTCTCATTGGGATTTATGTGATGCGTTTACGTGGGGAAAAACGTGTATGTAAAGTGCATAAATGTAAAAACGGGAAATGAAAAGAACTAATTCAAATTATAAAGACCAACCCTAGGAATTTGGAATCCACCCATTTACTTGGTTATTCATAGACTTCTCAACACATGCAATGTCTGCCAATTTTAACTTTTATCTCATCAACCTGAACTGTCTCAAGTTTCATGCCTTGATGTTATGGTTAATTATTTAGCCAATTTAGATCCTCAACTAATTGGGTATGAAAGCATCCGTATTAGTCAAAAAAACCACATTATTAAGCAAGGTATCTAATTTAAGTTGATTAAATTATAACATGATGATCCTAGTTACTAATCAACTGGTTCTTGAAATTAACTAAGCATGCATTATGTTCGTGAAAGAGGTATTTTAAATAACCTAGGATTCACAACAAGCATGTTTTAACTCGTGTCCTTGAGATTGATATGTATATAAAGAAGACGTTTTAACCCATTCCTATATAAGCTTCGATAGTGTTTATCTGATGGTATAGAATATCTTGGCGTTGAGGAATATCATCGCTAGGTAAGACTTGGCTTGTCTCACTAGCATCAGATCTTGGCACATTTGTGCTTTGGCTAAGTGAGCCATCAACATGCGGTAAAGGAATAAATATGGGTTAGGGTGACATTATCAATGGCAAAGACTTCTCAATGTTTGAAGCCTTTGTTGTGCCAACTTCTTGAAGGGGTGGACTGATTAAGTTTGGAAGGGCCGGTAGAAGTATTTGAAGGTGGAATGTTCAGGGAGAAGGATGCTTTCAGGTCAATTTCTTTAAAATATTTCAATCCTCCAAAATCGTGTCAAGAGGAAAGTAAGTCTCATCCTCATTGTTTTCATGTTGGAGGAAGGAAGGATCCTTTTCTATTACGAGGAGTGTAACTAATTATTTTGAATCTAATTTCTAAATTTGCAATTATCCCAAAGTTAAAATATTTACGAACTGTGTAATAAAATAAAAAAACTCATTATGTTTAAATTAATCCAATTTGTCCTTCATTTTTCTTCTCTTTCTCTTCTGCGACTTTGTTTTCTCTTCGTTGTCTTTCTTCTCTTCTCTGCCATTTTTCTTTCTTCTTCTGCCATTTTTTTTAAACTGTCAAGATCGAGTACCAAATATAAAAGATATATTTTTTATTTCAATTGTTGATTGTTCTCGTCTACCAAATATAAAGGATCTTGAAGAAAAAAAAAACGTCGTTTAGATTTGGCCAAATATAAACTATACCAAATAATCTTTAAAAATTGTTTAGATTTTGGTAACCAAATATAAACCCAAATATAAAAGATCGTGTACAAAAAAAAAAAAGCCAATTCTAAACGATTATGTAGAGAGATCTCGAGAAAAAAAAATTTAATTTAACTACCTAAATCTAAACAATTGTACACATAAAAAAACAACCAAATCAAAATGATTATTTTTCGAATATATTACTCGATGAGTGTCAATTAGTCACGGGACATTTTTAGTATTTCTCATTGTGGGCCTCTGAGTTTTTTCCGTTTTTGAAATTGTTGTTAGTGTAAATATTTTAACATTTTGTTATATTTTTTAAAAGACTCATTTTTTAATCCCTTATTTATTTATTTATGAGACATTTTTAAAAATAGCAAAATAAATTAAAATATTTACAAGCTAAAGTAAATTTTTTAGATTTTATAATTGAAAGAAATTGATAAACTTCTATCACTAACTATCAATACAACTAATAAAAGGATATCGGTGTCTATCAAATGTTTGTTATTCACAGAATTTCATATTTTGCTATAACTTGTAAATATGTTTTTAGATGTGCTATTTTTGACCATTTCTCTATATTTATTTCTCTTTTTTAAAAAGAATATTCTTGAAACTTAATCTCTTATTTACTTGTTAGGTATCTTTTAAAATTTTATTTTTTAGACAAAAATCAATTAACAATTTTCAAATTAAACATTAAAACAAAACCATCCTAATCGATAACATGTTAAAAACTAACCATTAAGTGTAAAACATTTTAAATATGACGAAAATCTATGATTAATTTATTATATCACTGATAAACTTTTGTTAGTGAAATATTCTATCGTTGATTGACTTTGACAGTTATCTAAATTTTGCTATACATATTTGTAACTTTTTACATTGTTCTATTTTTACTAATACTTTGAATTTGATTATATTGTACAAATAAGTCAAAGTGAACATAATTCCAAAAAGTTCAAATTTTCATATCTCTTGTAATAAAAAAATTAATGAAAATAAAACTTATGCAATTAAATCACATAAAATTTTTAGAAAAATTGAAATCTATAGGCAAAAGTATGATCTAATCTTGGAAAAATGAAACCAAAAAGAAAAATGAAGAAGAAGAATAATAATAAAGTCAACCTCAAAAAAAAAGAAAGAAAAGAAAGAAAGAAAAGAGAAGAGAAGTGGGAAGAGAAGGTTATAACAGTAATTGCGACAAAGAGAAAGGGAAGAACCCTAATGTGTTTGACGTAAATACCTCTTTTTTTGTTGAAGCCGCAGAGTCTGTATTTCCATTCTCATCCCTCAAATCTCATCTCCCTCTTCTGCCCTTTGTAATTCCCCAATCTCCCTTCACCCTTCTTCTTCTTCCTCATCCCTTCTTTGCCCTTCTCCGATTTTCTTCAACTGAATTACCCGCCAAAACCTTCAACAACCCATCTTTTCAAATTCCTCTTTTCTCTTCTCCGATCTTCTCAACCCTAATCCTTTCCCTCTCTGCCTTCTGGGTTTTCTTCATTCTCTTCTTTTCTCCAATACCCACTTCCTTCTTAAAGCTGTCTCATGGGATTTCAATTTCGCCCTTCCGGTTTCTTTCAGGTACACTCTTTATCTCTCCTCTCTCTCTCTCTCTCTCTCGCTCTGCTTCTTTCTCATTCTGGATTTTTTTCTTACTTTAACGGTTGCTTGAGCTAATGTGTTTGGAGCTTTGGCTAACTTGTTGTGTGGAGATTCAAGTGTATGGGTGTTGATATTTGTTTTCAGTTTAAATTCAGACTTCAGAAGAGACAGCTATGATTTTCTCAATTTTAATCTTATGTTTATTTCATTTTAGATAGCTGTTCTGTTAGTAACATCATGATTCCTGTGTGGAAAGTTACTCTCCCTCTCTCTCTCTCGCTCCCTCTTTCTCTTTCCTGTTTTATCCATTAAGGATTTTAGCAGTTTAAGACTTTAACTGCTATTTTGATGGGTGTTTGAGCTCGTGGGAACTTCTTTCGAGCTAGTTGTAGCTGGTACTGTTGAGTTTTGTCTTGCAGAATAGTTCCAGTTAAATTGAGGGAAGAGAAAATTATGGAGCTCTAAATGTACTATGATCTTTATGTTCTTGTTTGATAGTTGTTTTCGCTTTTTTAGGAGTAGCTGGTATTGTTGAGATTTGTCTCACAGGATAGTTTCAGTTATGGAGCTCTAAATGTCTTTATTTTCTTATTTGATAATATTTTTTTGTTGGTAGTCGCTGTGATTCATGTATGAAATTTTCTCTCTGTTTTTTCCTTTTTTTGGGTGATTCCCCTCTTTTTCTTTCCTTCTGTCAAATTATGTGCCATGGAAGATATTTTCAGTTCATGTTTTTTAGCTGCTCCATTTTAATGGATGTTTTGCTTAGAACTAAGAGCATTTGGTAGTGCTGTGATTCATTTGAGAGGGTGGCTATAGATTTTTATTTA
Source organism: Cucumis sativus (assembly GCF_000004075.3). NCBI lineage: Eukaryota > Viridiplantae > Streptophyta > Magnoliopsida > Cucurbitales > Cucurbitaceae > Cucumis > Cucumis sativus. The sequence continues at coordinate 20,008 of NW_022279525.1, read as the reverse complement.
AGTCTGATTTGAGAGGTTAGGAAATTATGAAACTTCAGTTCACTGTTATGGGTGGAGGGGGTGGTAAGATTTAGACAACTATTGTTTTCCTATTTGGGTTTATTTGTGAATATATACATTGGTCACAATGGGTCTTTAAATTTTCTCTTGGTTTATTTTCCTTTTGTTTTCAATACTTTAAGATCGCACATTCTCGATGTTTGATTCTCGTTAACTTTTTTTTTAAAAAAAAATTAACAAATATGTGGACTGGGAGGACTTGCATCCTAGGACTTTCTAGAGGTACAAGAGACATCGTAACTATTGGGTTATGCTCATATTGACAATGTTTGATTTCTAACATTAATTATTTGAATGGGGTGATATCTCCTTGAAGATATTTGATTTTAGTTAATCTTCCAATTTTTCCAAACATCTTTGTCCAATACAAATAACTCAGGGTATCAAAGTTTGGAGAAGTTGGTATCTTGTTTTGTATGTTATCACATGAGAGAATTTATTTTTTTGCTATGTTTTTTGAGGTATTAGTCTTGACACTTATAATATTGGGACAGGTTAATTAGTAGGTGGTGATATGTTTTCTTAAGTATTCTTGTTGTTACTCTTTACAGGTTTGGCATGATACAGTTTAGGTGTTTTCTGGCCATTAAACTTGTAGCTGCCTAATTGGGGTGTGGAACATCTCTTTTGTTCAAGTGATTTTCATTTTCTTTTCTTCAATGGCAAACCATGATCTGATATTGGGACAGAACCACAATTTAGCTCTTGGACAGAACCAACAGTTGATGTTAGGCCACAATCATAATATGGGTCTTGGCCAGGGTCACAGTTTGGACCTCGGACAAGCACATGAGCATCATCTAGGTTTGGGGTCAAACCATGACCATGAGTTGGGCTTGGGACATGCCCATGATCACACCGAGGGGTTGGTACATTCCCATGATCATGATGGTTTGGGACACGCCCATGATCACGAGTTGGGTTTAGGGCAAAGTCATGACCAAGGAGGGGACAATGATCACAATTATGCACATGAAAGCGATTTAGCTATGGATAGGAAGCCTGACCCAATTGGACATCAGTTGTCTCTCCCTATACAGGGTCACGAGTTAGCTTTGTCTGATAACAACCAGTTAGCTGTTTCAGAAAGTCAAGAACTTGACGATAATCTTGAATTAGCTGTGGATCAGAATGATGAACTTGCAATTCAAACAGTTGATGATTTTGACAAGTCAGTCTCAATGATGGTTTCAACCCCTTCTGTGCTTCAAGCTCGAACAGTCATGGCAGCTCCTACATATGAGTTGTCGGTGGGACAAGAATTCCCTGATGTTAAGAGTTGTAGGAGGGCACTTAGGGACACTGCTATTGCCTTGCACTTTGAAGTTCAAACATCAAATCTGATAAAACTCGCTTTACGGCCAAATGTGCTGCAGAGGATGCCCATGGCGCATTCATGCTGCAAAGCTCCCAGGTGTTCCAACCTTCACCATTAGAACAATTCATGACACTCATACATGTGGTGGCATTAATCATCTTGGCCACCAGCAAGCTTCTGTTCAGTGGGTTGCTAGCTCCATGGAGCAACGTTTGAGAGAGAATCCTAATTACAAGCCAAAGGAGATACTAGAGGAGATTCACCGTGTTCATGGAATTACCTTATCATACAAGCAAGCTTGGAGGGGCAAGGAGCGTATCATGGCTGCGATGCGTGGTTCGTTTGAAGAAGGATATCGCTTACTGCCACAGTATTGTGAACAGGTTAAAAGAACAAACCCAGGAAGCATTGCATCAGTTTATGGAAATGCAACCGATAATTGTTTTCAACGTCTCTTCATATCTTTCCAGGCATCAATTTACGGCTTTTTGAATGCATGCCGGCCTTTACTTGGGCTTGATAGGACATACTTGAAAAGCAAATATCTTGGTACCTTACTTCTTGCCACTGGTTTTGATGGTGATGGTGCTCTGTTTCCTCTGGCGTTTGGTGTTGTTGATGAGGAGAATGATGAGAATTGGATGTGGTTTCTGTCTGAGCTTCATAACCTTCTTGAGATAAATACCGAAAATATGCCTAGACTTACAATCTTATCTGACAGGCTGAAATGCATCGTGGATGGAGTGGAAGCGAATTTTCCGACTGCTTTCCATGGGTTTTGCATGAGGCATTGAGCGAAAGCTTCCGTAAAGAGTTCAATAATCCAATGCTTGGCAAACTTCTTTGGGATGCTGCATATGCTCTAACGGTAATTGAATTTGAAGCAAAAGTACTTGAAATCGAAGAGATGTCACAAGATGCTGGGTACTGGATTCGACGAATTCCCCCTCGTCTATGGGCTACAGCTTACTTTGAGGGGACGAGGTTCGGCCATTTGACTGCAAACATCATTGAATCCTTAAACAGTTGGATTTCAGAAGCCTCTGGTCTTCCTATAATTCAAATGATGGAGTGCATTAGGAGACAGCTAATGACATGGTTCAATGAAAGGCGTGAAACTAGCATGCAGTGGACATCAATACTTGTGCCCACTGCTGAAAGGCGTGTTGCTGAGGCTCTCGAGCATGCCCGTACCTACCAAGTGCTTCGAGCCAATGAAGCTGAATTTGAAGTTATATCTCACGAAGGAACAAACATCGTGGACATTCGTAACCGATGCTGCCTTTGTCGGGGCTGGCAGCTGTATGGCCTGCCATGTGCTCATGCTGTGGCAGCTCTCCTATCCTGCAGGCAAAACGTTCATCGATTCACAGAGAGTTGTTTCACGGTTGCAACATATAGGAAGACATACTCACAGACTATTCATCCAATCCCTGACAAATCTTTATGGAAGGAATTATCTGAGAACGATCCAAATGCAAACAAAGCTCTGGAGGTCATTATAAACCCTCCCAAATCACTGAGGCCTCCAGGAAGACCAAGAAAAAGGAGAGTCCGAGCGGAAGACCGTGGGCGTGTGAAACGTGTTGTTCATTGTAGCCGGTGCAACCAAACAGGGCATTTTAGAACGACATGTGCAGCACCCATTTAGGTAGTGTCTTTCTTCTTTTATTTTTTCAGTTTCAGAATTGAACCTGGGGTTGGTCAATACCTGTACGTGGAAATGAATTATTTACTGCTTAATTAGTGGTGTTAAGGTTAGGTTACTTAGTAGTATATCATCAATTTTACTTGGAATCCAAGTCAGACTACTAATAGTATTATGTTCATATCCATATCAATAATTTAACTATTCAATATTTTAGGACACTTCCCTGCCTCCTTTTCTTTCTTCTATTTCTGGAAACATGAATAATTACTTCTGTCAAGTTTCTTTATGTGTCTTAAGTTCAATGGGGATAACACTTTGAAACCAGATGGACTAGAAATGAAAGAAAAGTCTAGGGTAATTATATTTGTTGTTTTGTGTTTAGTTTTTTGAAAATTAAGCTGGTAAACACTTCATCATCAAGTTTACAGTTCAAAGTCCATTCCAAATCTATTTTAACCCTTTTAAAAATTGTATTCAATGTAAATCTCTCTCTTTAAAATTGGGTTGACCTATGGTGATCAAATTCGACCTATATTTGGAGTTAGGCCTAAAAGGCCAATTTAATACAATGATATATATTTTTATATATAATTACTATTATTCGTTATCAATTAATAATTATTTAAAACTTAAATCATTTGATTCAACAACCAAGTTATTCTTTTCTGCAAAGTGGATAAAAAAAAAAAAAGAGAATTAAATATGTGTAATGTAGGTTGGATTGTTGGGTGAATGATAATTGGGAAGTGAAACCCATTACCGAATCATTCTATTTAAGTAAGTCTCCAAAGGTTATTTCTAATTTTAAAATAAAAATTGATAATTTATTCAAAGGGCTAATTTGAGTACAAACCAAAAAAGTCAGTCCATTTTTTTCCAAAGGGTTCCAAATTTTTTGGTACCACTCAAGGAATAGTACATTCTAATGTTTACTTTGGATGAACTGCAAAAATTTATTCAAATTGTCGAAATGGTAAAAACGAACAAAATGAAAAAAACTAGAAATTGTTACAAAATGGTCTTACCCCTAATCTAATAAAAAAATCTCACCTACTAAATACAATCATTGTGAAAACTTATTCACAGTAAGAAAAAACCATACTCCAACAAAGCTCTTCTTCACAATGGGGGTGTTATATTTAAATAGTCAATTTTGAACCTTTTAAATTATTTACTATTGTGGTAAACAAAGGATATTATATTATTATATAGAGAGTTTATAGTTTCGAGATAATTATTCATTTGTTTACAGGTTTCCCTACTTTATAGGAACTAGAAATGGTAACCGAATTAAGAAATATTTATAAACGACTGTTTATCTAATAAAATGAAACAAATATTAAGGATATGAAAAAATAGAATAGTAAAGGAAGAAGAAAGGTGAGTGAAAGGTTAAGGTGTAGAGGAATAATTGGTTCAAAGAAATCAACAACAAAAGAACCAATTACTCTAACAAGTGAGGATAATGTATGCTTTATTCCATCAATGTGACAAAATAACTAATGTAATTGTTTGTTAATCTTTCTCTAAAGCATAAATAGTTAGAACCAAATGGATAAATAATCCAAAAGATTAGAAGACATCACTAGGAATGCAAAGGAATAAAAATATGCCTAACAAATAATTCACACCACAAAAGTAATATAAAGAGACCTACAAACTTGCTTCCAACAACCAAATAACTTCACCCTAAATGTTTTGTATTAATATGCATATTACCATATCTACAGTAGGAAACAAAAGATTCAATGGTTGGAGGATCAATAAGCAACTTGACAGAAGTAATTAGGAGAACAAGTGTGGACATTAGGCGCCGAGAGGTTGTTGCCCTTACATTCAAAGCTCTATAAGTTTTATAAGTGAACATTTCTAGATATGTAAGACCCATATCAGAAATTTAAGTTAAGAAGTGAAAGTTTTGATTGAGTGTTTGAGTTTGTCGGTTTATGTAGTCTTCGGAAGAAGAACCAAATATTAGCTAGGTTTAGCATTGTAATGTCCCTAACATTAAGGTAATTTTGGGTATATTTTAGTTTTTGTTTTATTGGGTGTTATTTTGAGAAATTGAATGATAATTGTTTGGTTTCGTGGAAATTGAAATTAACTAAATGTTTGATTGGATGAATATTTAATTAATTAGATTATTTGGATTTTTAATGTTTTATAGAGAATTAAATTAAGTTGTATGTTAAGTGATTTTACCATTTAAGTAAAATTAATGATAAACTACTTTTGGATTAACGTAGATCCTTTTCCTTGAAAGTTCAATTGACTTATTTGGAGGATTTAAGTTGTGAAATTTTTAACGATCAAGGTTGAATTGGTTTCAACCCCAAATTTGAGTAAGTTAATTTGAGAAAACTTTTTAATGTTAGTCATTATCAATTTTATTAATTGAGTTATTAAAATTCCCTTACTGTTTGGAAACTACTCAGTTGAAATTTTTTTTGCTGTTAGCTAGGGAATAAATTTTTAGCTAATATCTCAAGTAGGAAATTTTACTACTAGACCTTCGACGAACTAAATTGAGAAACTATATGTATTTACTGAGCATGTAGTGTTAATGGCTAAACTGCATAGTTGAGTTGTGTAGTTGATGGCTGATGTTATATGATTATGCATGTTTTATGTTTGTATGTTTGGTGTTTCATGTCATGCTTATGATTGTTACATGCATGCTTTTGGACTATGGTGTTTATTGACTTTTGCTGCTAGACTTTGTATCCTTTATGTACTATCATCCTACGGGGTCACTTGAGTTGTTCACTTAAGAACTGAATCCAAGTCTTGAACAAGGGGCCTCACCCTCTCATTGGCTCGAGAGGGATTCGGTTTATAGGTTGGACCTTAAACCAATTGTTCAATAGTGGATCAGTGGGACTTAAGGAGCAAGATGTAATATCAGAGTAAACTAGTATTTTGACCCAGTCAAGATTACGAACAACCTGTGAATGATTAACTTACTGATTATGGTTATATTAGATCGATAGAAATATATATATATACTGAGGGAGTGCAACTATGAGATTTTAGTGGAATGATCCGTTAGTTAACAAATGTTGATTAGCTCGATCTAAAAGAGTTTAACTAGTTAATCTTGGATCTTTGGAGCCCATGATCTATAGGTCCATTAGGTTCTCTTCCTAGCTCATATGAAATTAACTTAGAATAATATGTTGGAATAATTTGAATTGTTCGAATTAGGTAAAGAGAGAGAAATCGATAAATATATTTGATATAGTCGTCGATTGTAAGTTTAAGATAGAGCTTTATGTTTAAATGTGATTTAAATATTAAAAATATGAATACAAATTCATATTCGGAAGCTCGAAATTGATAGAAATGGTTGTTGACTTTTTACTTTGAAAAGTCAAACTTTGACCAGCTTTATACTCAAATATGATTTAAATTTTAGAAAAATGAATATGGATTCGTGCTCGGAAGGTCATAATTATTTAAGAGGAAAAAATGGTAAAAAGTCAAAATGTCGACTTTTGACTTCAAAAGTCAAAGTTTGACTTTGACTTGAATGGTCAAATGACCATTTTACCCTTGGACTATTGTTAGTAGGAAAATTCAACATTTTGTTGGATAATTACAAAATTATATTTTCTCTAAAAGTCTCAACCAAACTTCTAAAAGTCTCAACCAAACTAGGACTTCTTTGTATTAAATGATATAAAGTTTTGATAATTTTTTTTTTTTAATGTTTAATGTAGAACATAGGTTTTTGTTTAATATTTAATTAAGTAGGTGTTAATAAAATAAAAAATAAATCTCATTTTTTTAAAAGAAACAAAAAATAGAAATAATTATTAAATACATTTCTCTTTTTCTCTTTTCGTTCTCAAAAATGAAAAACAAAAACAAAAAAACAAAAAATATATAATTATATATATATAAAAAGCCCAATGAATAAATAAAAGGTTAGAGGAAAGGAAATGGGCTTCGGCCCATTTGAAAAATATTGAAAAGAAAAAAGAAAAAAAAAGTTAGAAAGAGGAATACAAAACAAAACAAAAGGATTTTGTTAATTATTTAATTATATATATAAAGAAGTTGAAATTGGAAAAGCGTTTGACTAAAGCACTTCATCAATGGTTGTTATTTAAGATAATTAAATTGAAAAACACTTCCAACCATACAAACTCTTTTTCTCATTATTCTTTCTTTCTTTTCAAATTCATTTCAACAACACAAACACACTCTTCTTTATATATTCCTTCATCTTATTTCATTCAAACTAAATAATACCCATTTCACAAACCCACAATTACTAAAGTAAAATATTCTTACTTCTAAAACTTTTTACCAAAACACTCCAATTTCAAAACTATTTATCCAACTGAGGTTAATAACATGAGAATATGATATTGTTTGTTATATTGGTAGGACATAAAACAAGAAAATAGACTTGTTCGTTCTTTTTTCGAATGGCCACAAAAATCTAGTCAAAATATATGTAAATACTTTAGAAAAAAATGAATTTAACAAAAATAAAAATGTACCTGGTAGTGCAAAGATATAGCCGAGATCAAGAAGATTTTCATAGAAATGGAGATTTTCCATATCGTCATGTTTAAAATCTTACTTTTGTTTACAATACCAGAAGGTTTTAACAAAATTCTATAAGAATTATTAACATTATTATTCTTTGTATTTATTTATGAGGTATTTATTTTGTCAAGTTATACTAATACTCTACTCTTGACATTTTAAATTTTAAGAAAAAATATTTATTAATATTATTATTCATGTGTGTTTTTTTTATTATACAAAAAATACACTCTTGAAATTTTATATTTTTTAAAAGAAAATTTTAATTTTGTATAGAATGATTCTAAAAACGTATTAACATTATCTTGTGTTCGTAATTTATTTTGTCAATTATTCACATATTTCTAAAATTTGAATTTTTTAAATTAGTATAATTTAGTTTTTAAGAAAAACAATTTAAGTTAAAAGTTATATGAAAATTTAAAGAAAAATATAAAAAAAATTAAAAAAGAAGAAGAAAAAGATTATTATTTTTATTGGGTGTATTAAAAAGATTATTAATTCTCAATTATTCCCATTTTTATTTTTATTCTATTTTAATTCATTTTTTCACCACCCAAAATTATGTAATTAATTAATTATTATTATTTATTTTTCTCTCTTTTTATCGCTTTTAAGGTAACCAAAGACGAACAAATATTACACTTTTCATGGAATGTAACTATCAAATACTCTGCCGATTCAGACTTGTAAGTAACCCCCAAAGGGTTAAAAAAAAGATTTACCTTCTCATCAATTTCTAGATGAGAATACAAATGCCAATGACCTTACCATCAACTTTTTTCTTCTTCTTTTTTTTTTACTTTTTCTGCTTCCAGACTACTTAAGAAAATAGTTTCTCTTTAAACTAAATTAAACACATTAAATTACGTTAAATTAAGTCTGTTTATAGTATAAATTGTATTTTAATCAATGTTTTAAATGCTGATAAAAGAAATTATATCAGTATCAATCTCGTATATATGAATTTTGTTTTTGCAACAAACCTTTTACCTTTCTAAAATCAAATTAAACTTTGTATGATACTTTAACAAAGATATATAACTTGTTTTATGGCTTTTCAAACCCATTTTGAACCATTGTTATGCATATTCGTCTTTTCTATTAAATTTCTTGGGTTTCAAACTTTGAATATTTAGATTAACTACTCAAATAATAATAGATCTTAAGTTGTCATCACACTTTATTTTGAAAATATATTACAACTTAAAATGTACTCTGGACCAATTTGTTATTAATTATTTTCAAAAAAAGATTTGATAACGTAATTAAGTGTTTTCAAACCTCAAGAATTGAAAGAGAAGATGTAGAATTTAGTTTTACAAAATTCAAACGAAAAGAGCGGTAAATTTGGATAAAAAAGAAAGTCTTTCATACTTTAATAAAGGTGAAAACAATATAGAAAAGTCAATACAATGGAAAGTGATGAAACAAACCTTAATTTGAATTTGAATTTGGATTTAGTTATTCATACCACTTTTAAAATGATTATATGCAAGAAGTTCAAGAGTGAAAGTATTAAAAAGTAAATTTAGTTTACTCAAATCTAATAAGTTTTTGTCGTTGAGTGATTTCTGTCCGAAAGTGTAAATAATTTGTATTTTTTTATTATAATTGAAAAAATCCAAACATTTATTTATTTTTTCTGAATAATTTTCATATTCTTGTTATGTATCACACCCTTATTAAACTTTTTAGTTGTACTTTTAAACTTATGTAATATATTAGGGTTTAATTAGGATATAGGTTTTAATATGGAGAGAGGTTATAAAGTTGTTGTCTTCAAAAAAAAAAAACAAAAAAGTAGCTCTCAATCTTATAAATCCTACACGAAATGAAATTGAAGGGTTGTAGTTGTATCAAATCAATTAACATATAAATCCTTGAATACTAATTTGCATTTTCTTTATAAACTTTTTTTCAATTATATTGCATGTATAGTGTTCTACATAAAATTATTGGGTGTGCAACTAAGTACAAATTATACATATCTTTATCATCTTCTTTGATTAGGATTAAAAATATTTTAGAAAACATGAATTTTAGAAAAAGAAGAAGAAGAAGAAACGTCGTATAACAACTTGTTATTGAAGACTTGAATTGAATGCAAAAAGATACATGTAGGCCATATTCTACCAAATACTTTTGCATCATTATATTATACAATTAGGTCTATACATACATATATATATATATATATATATTGTACAAATAGAAGAGCTTTCAATTATAATATTATAATGTTATATGTAGCATTTATGAAGCATTTCATGAAATTAATAAAGTAATAATGGTGTGGTTTGAATCCTTAATTAATTAAGAGTAAGAGGAAGGGTTTACAAATAATGATTAAAAGAAAGGAAAAGTTTTATAATTAGTTGACTGCTCATAACATCTTTCTCCACCTTTATATATTCTTTAAAGTAATGTATCTTATTAAATTAATTTCATATATATGATGTTATTTGTGTCCCTCTCCTCTCCTCTCCTCTCCTCTCCTCTAAGTTCCCATTTCAGAATCTCCAAATTAATGACATGTTGGTTTAATTAGTTTAAGGTTAGGGAATTACTTATTTAGATCATCATCTTTTAATTAATAATTCCAATGTTTTAGACATTGATGATGCTACATTGTACCAAAAATACCCATTAATTTATATGTAGTTTAATGGAGTATTTGAATAAAGTAATGTGTTATATTTATAACTCATTTTTAGGGTAAGACCACTCTCCATTGTGGATGAAACTTTTGAACAGAGATAATTGAGTTGATGAGTGATGATATGAAGCTATGAAGAAGTCTATTTCGAGATTCTTATTTAAACCGATTAAATAGATTAAAATTAGTTTTGTCGTAATTCAAAAATCACATAGCCAATTCATAACTGAAAAGAAAAAAAAAATACAAGAGAGAAATGATGAATACTTAATTAATAGATATATGTATGAATGAGTATGAAAAACAAAGATGCATTACATAAAAGCTATGGGCACAATGAATGATAAACAAATAAGAGTAATACTCATTATTTATTATTTGACTAAAAGGTTCGACCAGAAATTAAATTTGACATTAATGTTCCTCCATTATTAACTACAGAATTTATTGGTTTTATTTACTTCTCTAAAATTCTTAGAAAATAGTACAATTATTAATTTATTATTCAGAAAATACATGTGAGTTATTTATTTATTTATTTTTACTTTTTTGAGGTAAGTCATCAATTAATTTTCACAAGCTTCATATGATGCTATCTTTCATTGCATTCACATATATATATATTTTCACCGCACCTCATTCAATTACATTTTTTAGAAATTCTTCTTAATTGATTATTGCAAAAGTTTCCACTTCATCGTCTTTCATAAACTTTCAAATCTATGGTTGAGAAAAATGTTAGAATGTTAGATAAAGTTTAGAATTTGAAAAGCAAAAGTGTAGAGTATATATATTTAGATCTTAATTTTTGTCTAACCACATTCACAAAACTACAGTAGTTTATTTATATTGTAGTTAATTTGTGATAGATATCATGCTAAACTATTATTGTCTACACAAATATTAATCTATTATATTCTATTATTACAATTGTGATATTGTATTGTATTGTATTTATAAATATTTCTAGCAACATTTTTATTTAAAAAATAATGTATATATCTACGTTAAAAGGTTTGTTATTTGATATAATGGTTTGAAAAAGGAAAAAGAATAAGAAAATAAAAGTTAAAAACATGGTTTGTGAAAGATTTCTTTTCGGGGAATATTATTGTACCATAAATAAGAGGTGGAAGCAATTTATATAGAGGTTGACATTTAAATGAAAAAAAAAAATTGATATTTGTGTATATTTTAAAAAAAATATATTTTTTGTTCCTATCAAATAAGTTAATTTTTTTAGCTTTGGATGATTGGTACATATGACCCGAAAATTAGGCCAAAATTAAAATGTAAAATGACGTTTTGTTTACATCAAATTTGATGAGAATTACTAAAATAAACTCATGCATGCTTTCATTGATAATCCATTATTTATGAACATCGAGAACGTCGATCTTCTCTCTCGTTCTATCAAGTTGCTTTCTCTCTCGCTCTCTCTCACTTTAGCTATGGTTAGAGCGGCAGGGTTGTGGAGAAGCTCTCACTCTCTTATGTTTTATCGCACATCATTAGTTGAAGCTAATCACACATCGATCATTGTGGATGCAAAGTCGGAGCTGCATGTCTTTAAAAAAAAGAAGAAGAAAGATTATGTTGGAGGTTTTTTAAAAGCTAAATCGGTGAAGGAGAAACAAGAAAATCATGTTGGGAAGTAAGAGAAAAAATGGTAAATATGTAACTTCACATGTTTATGTTTATAAAATCGACAAAAGATCATTTGACATTTTTTTAAAAATTCGGATCATTTACTATTTCGAACGTTGAAAATAGGTGTTTTTGGGTGCAAATATTCCTTTAACTTTTGAAAATTTCAACTTAAATATATGTTAAATCAATTTAAATATATATTTTAAATTAAAAGATATGAATGTATTTGTGTTAAACTCAAAAAATAATAATACAATAATTATAAATGGTCTACAATTTCATATTTATTTTAATTAAATGCATGGGACATAGAGGATTAAATTCCAATTCAATTCAAAACATTTTAGCATTTAATTAAACTTGATTAGCTACTCTAAGCTATTAGCTTAAAAAAGTATTAGGTCGAAATATTTGGGCATTCTCATCTTTTTAAGAAACAAATTTTCTTTCTATGAAATTTTCATTTTTTTGAGTTGGTGTAATAGTCACATACCATAAACATTCCCTCCTCATAGCTATAATCAATTACGTTTCAAATCTCTAACTTTTCAAAAATCAACAATATATTTATAAATAGTTTGCATACTTCAATATTTTGTAAAATCAATTCCCAATAAATTAGTTGATAATCCTTTCATTTTAACTTTCTAAAATTAAGTTTATAAATACCTATCCTTTTAAATCTACTTCTTTTATTTCTACATTTTATCCATGCTTTTAGAAGCTAAATAAAAAAAAACTAATTTAAAATTTAAAAAGTATTTTTTAAAAAAAGAACATTTTCAAATATAGTAAGAATGAGCTAAAATATTTATAAAATAGAGTAAAATTTTATATTCTATCCATCATATAATATAAATTTAAAAATACATCATATTTATATGTATTTTCAATTTTTTTTTTTTTTGTCATTCATACAAATTTTCCATTTAAAGAAAATATAAATATTATCAAAACTCAAAAATGAATTGAGACCTAACATATATATATACATAATTTGTTTTACTTTACAAAAAAAAATGTCAAAAATAGAATACCCTTCATATAAAAATTAAAATAAAGAAAAATATAATGTAATTAAAATTTCTTTTAATAAATTTTCTAATATGTTTTGGAAATTAACATGTTTATGTTTATCTAATATTTTAAATTTTTTTATGACAAATTAACTAGTTATGAGTGTAAATACAACAATTAATTATAAGGTCCAATATTTGTTAAAACATCAATTTTCTATATTTTGTATCTTGACCTAACTTTTATTCCCTATGGAGGTTTTATTAGAAGTCTAAAACAATAAATAATCATTATGAATGTGGACTTTCAACTCATTTATTATAATAATTACAAACTTCAATTCTTCATAAAATAAAAATAAAAAAATAAAATTGATCTTCATTATTGTTTGTGTGATTGATGGTATGGGTATGGATGAAGGTTGGATTTGGGTCACATAATAATTAATTAGTTAGAGTTTGTTGTATACAATTATTGGCTTCCAAATTTGATTACTTTCTTTCTATAAACTTTCAAATTAATTTTTATCCTTCATTAAAGGATACTCTATTCTACTCTACCCATCATTCCATCAATATTTAATATATAAAAAGATATAAACTAAATAGTTAAAAAAAATACAAATTCAATTTGTTTTCTTCAAACATGAAAATTAATGGAAGATTTTGTAAATAATTTCATATATATACTTTGTCATTTTGATTTTCATCAACCAACTGCAATCACACTACTACAAATTTGATCTTCTTTAATATGTAAATTTGGCCTTCTTTAATATATAAATTTGGTCTTTTCCATGACCATCAAGAAATCAAAATTTGTGTGCGTCAAGAAAGACTAAATTTATCGTAGTGTGAATTTGTATTTAAGGGAAAGAGAGCTAAGTTGCTAACAAAAAGAAACCTAGACACAGTGTGGAGTAAGCCACAACTACTACAATATACTTAAGTTAGAAGAATGAGAAAATATTTGTTATTGGTAAGAGAATTTACCTCTTCTATGCACCCCTAGATCTAATAGGCTTACTCATTCCTCTTCCCTAACTTGGATTGGTTGTGGGAGGTCGAGCAATATTTTTACTAAGTGTTTGTAGGGTTCAATCCTATTTTAGTTAATCGAGCCTAATTGAGCTCCTGACCTTTTAGCCCTTTCTTTGGACTTGACCTTAAGCCAAGGTTAACCAAACTAGATCCATTCTTCATATCAAGATTTAGAATATGTATTTGATACCTAATTGTTCCTACATTCTTTTGCATATTTGTGATTTGATGAAGTTATTTTTGCTAATTGTCTTAAACTTCTCCAAGACTGAAGATTATCTCCAAAACCAACATCGGTTTTTTCAGCCCGTTTTGTACTCACCACATGCTTTTAAGAAGGTGCACCTTGTTGGTATAATAACTTTCAATTATTTTAAGTCTTTTTTTAATCATACTATTATCCATTTAAGATCTCTCTAATTTAGTTGTGATATTAGTTCATTCATGTCTCCGTCCTAAACTTATAACATATTGTGTGTTGGAGTCATCCATTATTAAATGAACAAATATTAAGGGAAAAAAATAATTGTAAAGATTATTATTATTTTTTTCTTTTGAAAAACAATTATTTTATACTCTAGAGTATTGTAAGTTTAGTCATTAAATACTATCAAACTTCATCCATTATAACTCCTACCTTTGCATAATAAGTTCAATTAAAAACCAAAACTGTTAATTCATTCATAATTGAAAATAAACTTATGGTAAAATAGAGATAAAAAGGAGAACAAAAGAGATCGAGAGAGAAGAAAGTAGGGAACATATATTTTGTAAATATTTTGGTTTATTTATAATGATTACACAAATTTCATCCATTAGCCTTCTATTGATCTTTATAATTTATTTGTCTCTCATTTATTTTTTATTATTGATAAAATTATAGAAGTTTCTATCATCGATAGAATATGAAATTTTGCTACATTTTGTATAAATATTTTCAATAATTCTTTTAATATTATTGTAAATTTTAAGTTTTAAAGCTTGATGTCACATGCAAAATTTTGATCCTAAAATCACTCCTAAATTTGCACCAACATGTGTCCACGACTCCTTTAGCAAGACCAAGGAGGAGCCCTAATGTGGCTCTAAGACAGCCCACGAGTGACCACGACACACGCCTATGACACTAGTGTTTACCTCTCGAAGATAGCTTACAGGCCTTGCACGCGTGCAACGATGAATGCCCATGGCAGCCCACGTGCACAGCCCATGGCATGTCTAGATGCCCATTGACACGACCATAGGCGCTAGACATCAGCACCCACCATCAGGCCCATGCACATGGTAGCCAAGCACACGTGTGCACAACCATGCATGCATCCTAGACGGTGGCCCATGTTAGGTTGCGCACGCTCACGTCCAACGCTGAATGCAACATCGTGCGTGCAGACCACACATGCAATAGGTGCGCCCACCCGTGTCCACTCGAGGGCCAGACTACCCCAGAAGCTTCCAAAAGGTCCCAGACACCTCCATGTGCGTGTTGCATCGTCCACCCATGACCTAGACAGCTCTAGAAGGCCCCAAATTGTGCCATGACATGCCAAAATTGTCTAGAAGCGTCCAAGAAGGCCCTGGAACATGTTGGATGGTACTGAACCTCCATGACAAGCTACAATGATGGTCATGAAGTGTCATGAAAGGTCTAGTTGTGTCTAGAATGTTCTAGGCTTAATTGTAAGGGGCTAAATCTTCATGTAAACTCTAGAAACTCCCTTAGTTGTCCTTCTAAGGCCCTAGGTCGGTTGAAAATGCCTATAAATATTTGCAAGGACCTCATTTGTACTCACCTTGCAATCCTTTAAAACCTTGCACCCTTGGCATGTCCTAGCCAAGCAAGGCAACCATAAGACCTTGTAAGTGAAGCAACCGTAAGACCTTTGTAAGCTTGACATGCCTTAGTCAAGCAAAGACATACACATTTGTACCTAACGTGTATACATTCATACTTGGAATATAAAGTATCATTCCCAAGAACTGTCAATCCAAGCTCCCTCATTCTTCCAAATTCTCTTGTGTCTTGCAACCATTTCAAATACTTTCGATGCAACACATATTCTCATAGTGCTTGATGCACTAACCTTCCAAAAGACTTACTTGGCTACATGGGCGTTAAACATAGTCAATTGTCACACGTATAGTTAGATTAAGAATCTAACAATGTGACATTGAACTAAAATTAAATAGAAGAAAGTTAACTAAATATGAAATGGTCAGTCATATTGTTTAATTTACAATATAAACAAGGAGTGTTTGACTATATCGTTTCACTTTGTGTGTATGTATTTATGTAATATAATATAATATCGGAGGATTATTTTAAATAGAAAATTTAAAATATTTACAAATATAAAAAAATTAGAATCTATTAATGATAGTTACCAATAGAAATGCTATTGTCTATCAATATATATTATTGATAAAATTTAAAATTTTAATATATTTTAGAAATACTTTTGGTTCATTTTACTATATTTGAAAACAAATCTATAATAATTTTAGTATAATTCAAATGAGTAACCTTCTCACAAGTCCACTCTTGTAGCCAAATTAAAAATAATAAAAAGAATAAGTTAATCACATAATGGTTACGTTGATGAAATTGTTAGTTGACTGAAATTGTAAAAATTTTATGGATCATAAACGATAATTATTTCTTTTTTAAAAAATAATTTATCATGGACCAAAATAATTAGGGGTTTCTTGAGAAATAGAATAAAGCGCAAAAATATTTACACAATATAGAACAATTTTAAAAGAGGAAAAAACTCACAGGCCCACAACGTAAATACCCCGCAATTAATCGGTCACACACGCATAAAAAAAATAGTAATATATCCAGTCTAAACAATCTTGTAGCAAGTCTAAATGATCTTGCAACAACTGTAAACGATCTTGTACCAAGTTTAAATGATCTTGTATCATTGTAGTAAGTCTAAACGATTTTTTACCCCACCTAAATGATATTATACCCTTGTACCTAGTCTAAATGATCCTTTATCAAATCTAAACGATCTTATACCTAGTCTAAACAATCTATTAGTGATAGTGGTTTATCTTTGTTTATCTGGGATAGACAACTGATCAGTACATGATCATTTAGATCCTATACCATTATAATTTAAATCATGTATGAAGAAGAGAAAAAGAAAAAGAAAAAAATTTTGGAAGAGAAAATAAAGATATTGGTAAATATTTACATAAATAATCATAATATTGTAAATTAAAGAAGAAAAAATAATATAAATAAATTAATAATACGAAGAGGAGATGAATAAATCATAAAAAAGAAAAAGAAGTGAATAATCATCCGCATTATTCAAGGGTAAACTTGAAATTTATAAAAATATAATGAATTTTTAATTTTATTACGCGACCGTAAATATTTTGGTATTTTGTTATATTTATGAAAATTAAATAAATAAAATTATATATATATATATATTTTTTGTTTGAGAGAGGGGAAAGAGTGAAGTAAAATTGGAGATCAAAATGAAATTTAAACTAAATAATTTTTAAAGGGAGATTTTAAGAAACGTAGAAGAATGAGATTAGACGAGGAGTGGTCAAACGTCTTCTATTTCTCAAAATGAACTCTCAATGGTTGGCAAGAGCTAAGGCTAACAAATCTTATAAAATACAATAAATAGGGTCCAATGATTTGGACGACCTGCATGCCTTATATGTAATTTTTTAAGGATATGTTCACTTTCAGACTTCACAACATGTTTTGATTGATAGTTTAGAGCTCGTTTTATAACATTTTTGTTTTAAGTCATTTTTTTCTTCTGGTTTTAGAACAAAAAACAAAACCATATTTGATTACTATTTTCGTTTCACATTTCTTAAAAGAAAAAATTTGTTTGATAACTATCCATCGTTTCTCCTTCTTTTATAATAATATAATATATATTGAAAATATGTCATAAATTAAACACATAAAAAGAAAGAAAAAACCAAAATTTATTTCCGTTAATGCAAATAAGTTTGGATGCACAACTAAATACAAAGGCAAAGTTGCATTTCATCTTTCAAATGTTGTTAAAATTTGGTTGGCTATGCATGTCATCTGCCACACCAGATTTTGACTCACAACTAATTAAACTATATTACTTTACAAATCTTAAAATTATTTAAATTTACCTATTAATATTTAAATAATTAAAAAAATTATTGTAAAGGATAAAACTCTTAAAAGTATTAATTAAATATAAAAAATATTTAAATTCTACCAAGATAAATACTAGACATCGATACAAACGTCAATATCTATCATTTAACGAATTAAAAATTAATTGTAAATATTTTGATATTTAAAGTTGGTTCAATTAAAAATTTAAAATTTTTTGAATTAAAATAATATATAAATTGAGGTGAATATAGAAAGTTAAGAAAATAATAAATAAAAACATCATAACATGAAAACAAAAAGGGGTTCAAATTTTTTTAAAAAAATAATAAAAAACGAATATTTGGTTCTCATTTAAAAACGTTTTTCAAACTTTAGAAATAAAAAAATCTATTTTTCGTCTTTTCCTTATACCTATACTAAATTCGTCGATCTATTATATATATATAAATTTTATTAACTGGGGTTTAAATTTAAATTAAACTAAGTTATTAATTTGTTTTAATTATTTTTAAAATTGGGAATTGATGATAGGCGTGAAAGGAATTTAGAAGAATGTGGAGGGGGGTATTGAATTTTTGTAAAAGAGGAAGGAGTTTAGGTTATACGTATACTCCTCCGTCCTTTCTAAAATGTGTTGCTACATCTCCTACCTATGCCTTCTAATTTAACTCTACTACCCTCTACTTCGTTTTTCTTCCCCCAAATCTTCCTCCTTCTTCTCCATCTCTTTTATCTATTTCTTCATTTTCTACTTATGGTGTTGGTTTACGCTGAGAGTAAAATAAAATGAGAATGGAATGGAATGGAGGTGAAAGAAAATGGGACCAAACCAATAGTACTACTTGAATCATAGAAAAAAGAACAACAATAAATAAGCTGAGTCTCACACTTTTTCAGCATTTGAAATAAATAGGGTTTCCATCATCCTATTTATTTCCATCCCCTCAACTAACGCTCTCTTCCTTCAACTTACCTCTTTCTATTCTATTGTATTATCCACAACAAAACACAAAACTCTATTTACTTATTTACAAAACAAATATCATATTATTTTATTTACCCCAATGCCATTGACATATTTACTTAATTCTCACTAAATTAATTTTTTTTAATATTTTCTCATTTTTAATATATAAATATGTATAAGGTATGTATAGATTGTATGTTAGGTGTATTGAGTGTCAAGTGTATGTCGTGTTTATCACTTAAGTTGGACTTGCTTTTTTTGTCATATCTACAAAATGAAAAAAAATGTGTGACAAATTTGCGCTTTGTACTTAAGACTTTGCTCAATCGCCTAGTACTCTTTACATAATACAAACCAACTTTAAATTCTAGGCGATACAATCAAATAATAATAACAATGCAATAGAATAACATAATTTCTTCTCTTTATTAACTTAACATTGTTTACAAGTTTAGGCATTACAATTACAATTCTTGAACTCTCTTGGCACTGATAATTGACTACCACTTACCTAGTACCTATCTCTTTCCTCGCTTACTACCTGACATTACTTCTTGAGGCAGTTACTTAATCGCGTGAGACCTTATTTTCTTTGGCTCGACTCTTCGACTCTTTTGTTCTCTAGGATTGGAGTCGACTTTTCATCATTCTTTTCTTTCTTGCTTTTCGTTGCTACTCTCTATAGGGGGTACCTGGAGGTGTAAGGGTAGCACTTCCTCCTAGGTTGCCCAACTACCTTTTTTAGTGCATCGCGTTAAGGCCATCCACGCTTAACAACTTCCCTTTTTCTCTTATCTCGACATTTGGCCTACTCACCTCATCGTATAGCATAACACATTATTTCCTTCCATCTCGCTAGACACGACTTCTTGAGGTTGAGTGCTTAGAGGTGCAGAGACTTCACTTTTTCCATTACCTTAAACAACAAACGACTCACCCTGAATATAACGTTTAGGG